>NC_069501.1:1255708334-1255878334 GCF_027579735.1 Bombina bombina | reverse complement strand
CTATTCATTTTAGTGAACTATATGTCTGTAACCAACCACTTTAAATTTGTCAAACAAATAAGTGTATCTGTATATCAACCTATCTTTTGTTCTATCTACAAAGACTTTACTTTGTATTACACTCTGTTTGTCTCTCTAGCAACAATTTTGCTTCTCTCTAAATATTTGAATTTCAATAAACTTTTTTTTAAAAGTCTTTGACAATATCTTTTCAGCTCTACCCCCCACTGTTTTATAATATATTTACATTTACTATTTCATGAATCTAAGATATCTGTTTTTGAACACTCACACCACTCTCTATTGTGTGAGCATAGTTTAAAATGTTTAGCTAAAGTCAATATCTTAAACAAATAATGGTATCTCTATATGCACCTAACTTTAGTTAGATCTAAAATGAGTTTGCTTTCAATTACACTATGTTTGTCTCTCTCTATCAAAAATTGGGCTTCTCTCTATAATTTTTAAAATCAAAAAACAATTCTTTTAAAAGTAATTGTAAATTTCTTTCCAGCTCTACCACCCACTGTTTTATAATATATATACACCTTTCATTTGTACTGAATCAAATATATTTTTAACATGTCACACCACTCTCAATTGTGTGAGCTTTGTTTAAAAGTTTAGATAAAGTGAATATCTCCAAATAATAATTGTATCTCTATATCCACCTCTCTTTTGTTAGATGTTCTCTCTATATATTGTAATATCAATAAAGATCTTTCTCACTATCTTTTCAGCTCTACCCCACACTGTTTTATAATATATACACCCTTTTTTTGGTCCAAATACAAGCTATCTTTGTTTGACCTCTAACACCAATCTCTATTGTGTTAAAATAGTGACAAAGGTTATATAAAGTGAATGCAAATTGGATTTTAATACAAATGTGGTTCTCTAAAATATGTGTATTCTATTGTTCAGGAAATGAATAGTAAAATATTATATATTTATAAAACAAACAAAATAATGATGTGTAATCAATATTTTAAGATAATGAATAATTCAACAAATTTTAATACTGGAAAAAGTATTTTGATTTCTAAAATCATACTCTATTGTTCTCTTATATCCAATTTATAGATATAATAACAAATTAGATAGACATAATATCAATGTGAGGAACTAATATAACCAAACAAGATGTAATATTTGGCATTTGTTATTAAAATAACTCAAAAGGAATTAAAGGGGATCACATCATATTGATCAGAAAGATAGCTGAATACAAATAATGTTTATGTACATACATAAATTATAATACATCTATACTAATATGAAAATATTACAACAAATAATAGAGACTGAAATTAACTCTTTCATTGGATATACAGTATTTAGATACTTACAAATTACAGTAAATAAGTAGATGTTCTATAGAATACAAAAATAATGTTTTTGGCATTGCAGCAATCATATTTTTTTTTATAAAAATGTATTATAACGTAATAATAAATTAAATTTATTAAATAACATTTAATAAAGTTAGTTTATATTCAATTGAAATCTAAAGAATTATCGTTGTGTTACTTTGCATAAGCAAAATCGAAAATAAGAAAAGTGCATTTTTATTATTATCATCTATTTAAAAATTTATATTACCCATTTTTAATATATTAGTAATATCATATTTGGCTAAATTAGTAAGATTGACAAACAAATTTTGATAAAAACATTATGTTTGCGCAAACGATAGTCAGTTTTTACATTGCGGTTCTTTTGAGACAGAAGGAGCTTGATATCTTACCCAGCGGCGCGATCTTACAAATGGATACAATGAATGAAAAATAAGCGATCGCTACACCGCTAGCAATGCGCATGCGCTACTCGCGAACGAGCTCAGACTGGAGTGGGTTGAGTCGAGTCCAGCGCATGCGCACAATCGGCGACTGACGTCAGAATTGCCGGGCTAAACCCCTGTAGGGGAAACAGCGGATTGGATATTTATCGAGCAAGCTGGTGTCAATCAAATCAAGGAAAATGTCGGGCGGACGAAAGATTAGACACAGGACAATGTTTGAAAGGTAGATAAAGTTATATTTCGGCTTGATAATTTAAAATTGATGAATGAAACTTATGTTTTTTTTTTATAATAGCACACATAGCGCTAAGTAGTGTTATCAACTTTACCTTACCTTTAATGACTTAGGCCGTATCCAGAAAAACATGGCTGAGGTGGCAACTCTTTTAGGCCCTAATATTCAAAGATTCTCCAGCTTGGAAAGAGATTTTAGTTTAGACTTTACAAAGGCTGAACTCACTGAATTTACAAAAGTACAAGGTTGGTACTGTGAGATCTCTCTCATTTATGTGAAGCAGAGACAACAGTGCAATATGGCACTGCATGGTATCTGAGAGTTTTACACTTTGTGCTTTTTATTTTACTTTACACTTTAGATTGTGTCCTTTCAGTATTATTATATTTAATCTCTGCTCTTTCTCATTTATATTTTATTACATTTAGATTGACTATGTTTTGAAAGTTTCTTTGTTACTTTAATAATGTAGGATCATACTTTGTGTATTTCTGTGTAGCTTTTACAAATAACATTGCACCTTGTATTTGTTGCATTGCGAACTAAAAATGACACTTTTAGAAAGTGGGAGGGAGAGGGCATTTGCCCGGCTGATCAAGACAGTTCCCAGGTTATGTCTGAAGCTCTCTCACAAGTCTTGTGAAATTTTCTAAGCATTTAAAAAAAAAAATATTTTATTAAGATTCAAAGATCAAACAAGATCACATGCAACAATGAATAGATTATAATAAGAAGTGGGGACACACAGGTCCCCTGTTCCAATAGACACAAAAAAGAAGTGTGTGGACACGCAGGTCCGAAGTTAGTCATTATAAAGGATCAAATCTGTATATAGCCCTTCCATCATATCGGAAGGGATCTTTTAAACAAATAATTAAATCAAAGAAAATTGATACATTACACTCATGTTGTGCAGTGGAGGCTCCTCTATAGGAGCACTTGAGCACGTGAACCCCCTGACCCCTGAAGAAAAAAAAATAGTGAGAAAAAAAAAACTAATTACATTTTTAAACTTTATTTTCTAACTAAATACAAAAATCCTCCAGGCTCCACTGCAGTTTTGACATAAAAACATTAAAATTGCAGTTTTTAATTCTTTAGGCTGAAGTGGAATGGGCTTTTGCCTAATACTTCTATCTATCGCACATGCTGTGCAGTGCGATAGATAGAAGTATAGGCAAAAGCTCTTTCCACTTTGAGCCTGCATTGCCTTCAGCGCCACCTACAGGCCAGCCCATAGCTTTCATAACCGCACAGCTCTTAGTGTGCGAGAGCCAGCTGTCACGTGACACTCGCACACTAAGAGCTGTGTGTGTGTGGGAGCCGGAGGAGGAGCATCGTGGACTGTAAAGGTCACCATTGCGACCGGGCCCCGAAGGTCTCTCCCACAGGGGGGCCCTACTCCTCGAGTGGCAGCCGCAGAGAAGAGACTAAGTCTGACTGTGAAGGCACGCATAACGGTGAGCTCAGGGTGGCTGAGGGAGGCCGGGGGGCAGCAGCCGTGTGACCGTGTCGGCTGAGGCTCTGGCTGGAGACGGAGTCAGTGTAGCAGCTGCTCAAATCATGCTGTCAGTGTCGGAACTACCGTAAGGAACACTACTTGTCATCTGATCTTTTCTCTTGAGACTGCCAGTGCCCATATATGATGCAGGGTCAGGAATAATATTTTATAGTATTTGTTGACACTTTAAGTGTCAACAAATACTATAAAATATTATTCCTGCATCATATATGAAGGTTGGCAGTCTCAAGAAAAAAGATCAGATGACAAGTAGTGTCACACTTTCAATTACACCTCCATTGTATTCATTTCCGTCAGGGAATATATGGGTAGTACTGACTTAGAGCTTTAGAAATTTTTTCTCTGTCCTGGTTGTCTAGCCCTAGAGGAGCTTTTTCTCTGTCCCTTTCCCTATTCCTTTGTCCAACCATAACCTTGTGTAGTCCTAAAGAGCCTACAGGGATGTTTTCCAAAAAAAATTGCTACTGCTACTCTGAATAAAATTTAAATACATTTATAAATAAAAACAGAACAACAATCACTTAAATGGGGACTATGGTAATGCTTTTTTTATGGGGAACCAAGTTTTTAATTTCAATTATCCATTTTGCAAAGTAATTTTATGTTTTACTAGAGATTAATTTATTAAATAGAATAGATTAGATTGTATACTTTGTGTTAGATTTAGATTTTTTTATTCAACCTTTAAAAGCCAGCAGTAACCTTTGTACATTTTTCTACCCTTTTAATAATACCTTTTCTTCTCTCCATACATTGATTCTAAAAGACTCCTTGTTTTTTGATTGACATGCCTCCTGGCTGACATATGTATTTAGTACATAAGTATTTAGTACATATGTCAGCCAGGCATGTCAATCAAAAAATTTGTAATGCGTGCTAATTAAATACAATAATATTTTACTCTGAAACCCAGTAACTAAGATTAACATTAGACTTATGAGCTGGATCACTAGTGTTTTATGGATGGGTCCTTAGCTAAAGTTGTGGGGTCATGGTAGTGCATCTTAGGTGTGTTATGGGTGGAGTAAGGCATGTCCTGGGTGGAACTGGGGAAGTGCAATTCACTGCTGCTTTTCATACAGGGGCGTACTGTGTCCCACAAACTGAGAATAATGTTGAGGAATCAGTCAGAAAGTTGAAGTTACGCCGGGTCTGGATATTTCAACAAGACAACGACCAAAAACACTGCTGGTTCAAATGGGCGTGACTTTCTCAAATAGGCGTGGCTTTCTCAAATGGGTGTGGTTTTCTCAAAGGGGTGTGGCTTTCTCAAAGGGGCGGGGTCTTGTGCACCACCATCTTAAAATTCACCAGCCGCCACTGATAAAATATACAATGTTACAGAAACAAAATAGTGCAAAACAGTAACAAAAAACATTTACAAGTATCTTGTCCAGAGGCACAGCTCCACAAAAATTAACTATATATCAGGGTCCTATTGTTACATGAACTTCAAATACCATAAGAGTATTTATAGACAATATCAGATACCACCATCCACTCTACTTTAAGTTTACCATAATATCTGTGGTTACCTGTTGTGATTCTAGCCACACAGTATAGGGCATATATCATTTTTATCTGACATCATAACAGCCTTATATATGTATGGCCTATAAACCTCTATGGGTCACCCTTAATATTTATTAGCTGCACTCCTTAATATTAAACAAAAAAAACACACCCTTTGGAGTTGTTTACTAGAGTCAATCACCAAATACGAAGCCACCCCTACACAAAGAGAAAAACAAAAAAAACAACCCCCCCTCCTCCCACCCCCCCGATCTTAATAACCACATTTATAGCATTTACAGCGTAGTGTTATACCTGTCCATTTGTTTATTCTGTCAGGAGTTAAATAGTAATTATTCAATAATTTGAATTGTGATTCGCTCTAGCTACAGACCATCGTGGCAGCTTCCATATTACTAAAACATTTTTGAACATCTTGTGTCTGTACTTGGGGAAAAAACTTATTCAAATACACTTTAATATGCTCTAGATGCATTGCCCCAGATTTAACCATCAGTAGATTGTACCATACTTTAATTGATCTTATCCCTCCTTTATATAGTTTGAGTCCTGACTCTATCTCCTGCCAGGCCCAATCTGTACCGTATAGCTGGCATTGTTGGTTAAAATAGCTCCTGGTCTGTAAGTATGCATAGAAGTTTTTCGGGGACAGATGAAATTTAGCCGCTATTTCTTCAAATGATTGTATATTATCTGTACCCTCTTGTTTAAGCCCAAGTCCAGTAAATTAAACCTCTCTCCTTCCAGGTTTTATAGACCTGGTCATATAATCCTGGTGAGAAATCAGATATGCCCACTATTGGACAGTAATGGAATATTTTATATTGTTTATTCAATAAAATACAATATATCTGCCATGCCAAAATAATGTTAGCAAATGTCAATAATTTGCTGATATTACTAGGAGTTTTTTAAAATATGAAGCGCTGCCTTGAGATCAAATGGGGCTACTATCTCTGACTCCAACTTATAATATGTTACATAGTCTCCCTCCACCAACCAATCTACTGCAAATTTTACTAGTGTAACCAAGTTATAATATTTAAGACACGGGAGCGCAAGACCCCCATCTTTCCTACGCTGTATAAATTTACCGCTTGCTAATTGAGATTTATTATTGTTCCATAGAAATTGTGCTACTATTTTGTTATATTTGCGTTCATCTGCTTTCTCTATGAATAATGGTAAATTTTGTAATAGAAACAGAATTTTGGGGAAAATTATTGTTTTGATGAGCATAATCTTTGCCGATAATGATAGCTTATACATATTCCATTTCACTAGGTCCTGTGGCAATTTCTCAAATATTTCCCTATAATTAAGCTTGTACCATTCATTCAGGTTTTTACTAAGATACAAGCCTAAATAATTTATCTTTTGAACTTCTTGGAATCCATGTCTAGTATAGCTATTAAAGTTTTTATGTATCCATAATATTTCTGATTTTTTTCATATTAATTTTATAACCGGTAAATTTCCTATAAGAACCTATTATGTTTAGACATTTCAGTATACTTTCCGGGGTGTTATATAAGAACAAGATTATGTCATCAGCGTATAATGAGATTTTCACATTATGTTTACCAAGTCTGATACCTTCTAGTGCTTGCCTTAGAAAAATTGCCAAGGGTTCAAGCGAAATATTGAATAATAGCGGTGAAAGCGGGCACCCTTGCCTTTTCCCTTTACACAAGGTAATGTATTGTGATAATTCTGAGTTCACCAAAAGTTGGGATCTAGGATTACTATAAATCAGTTTAGTTAGGTTAAGTAAATTTCCTCGGAAGCCAAATTTATTTAATGCTGTAAATAAGTGGTCCCATGTGATAGCGTTGAACGCATTTTCTGCATCTATTGCTAACAGGGCCAAGTCCCTCTTATTTTGTTTCTTGTTTTTCTGATTTCTGTTATAATAGTAATCTAGAGTTAATAATACACGTCTAATATTCCTTACAACATTCCTACCCGACATGAATCCTGTCTGATCCTGGTGTATAATCTCTTCCATTACTTTTTTTAGCCTTTCTGCAATAATTCCCATCAGCAGTTTATAATCTATGTTTAAGAGAGAAATCGGTCTATAATACCCTAGTTCTTCCCGATTTTTACCCTTCTTATGTACTAGCGTAATAACCGAATCAGCGAAATATTGTGAGTACTTATTATTATTGACATAATATTCATTAAAAAAATTACCTAGTGTACCTACCACCTCTTGTCTAATGATCTTGTAGAATTCGGCCGGAAATCCATCTGGGCCTGGTGCTTTATTATTTTTTAATTTTTTTTTAATAGCCACAATCATTTCTATCTCAGAGATTCTTTGATTAATAATATTAGACGACTCAGTGGAAAATTTTGGTATTTTAATATTTTGCCAGAATTCCTCCTTTACTTTTTCATCAATAGGCTCTGCCGAATATAGTTTTTGATAATACCTAAAGAACGTCTGTCTGATTTCAGAAGCATGGGTATAGTTTATATCCCCTTCCCTTATATTGGTAATTACATTCTTACGCCTAGATTTAGAGTTCTGCGTTAGCCATCAAAACCAGCATTAGGGGGTCCTAACGCTGGTTTTGGCCTACCGCTGGTATTTAGAGTCTTGTAGGTAAGGGTCTAACGCTCACTTTCCAGCCGCAACTTTTTCCATACCGCAGATCCCCCTACGCCAATTGCGTATCCTATCTTTTCAATGGAATCTTTCTAACGCCGGTATTTAGAGTCTTGGCTGAAGTGAGCTTTAGAAATCTAACGACAAGACTCCAGCCGCAGAGAAAAGCCAGGAGTTAAGAGCTTTCTGGGCTAACGCCGGTTCATAAAGCTCTTAACTACTGTGCTCTAAAGTACACTAACACCCATAAACTACCTATGTACCCCTAAACCGAGGCCCCCCCACATTGCCGCCACTCTATTAATTTTTTTTAACCCCTAATCTGCCGACCGCACACCGCCGCCACCTACATTATCCCTATGTACCCCTAATCTGCTGCCCCTAACACCGCTAACACCTACATAATATTTATTAACCTTTAATCTGCCCCCCCCAACGTTGCCGCTACCTACTTACAATTATTAACCCCTAATCTGCCGACCGGACCTCACCACTACTCTAATAAATGTATTAACCCCTAAAGCTAAGTCTAACACTAAGTTAAATATAATTTTTATCTAACGAAATAAAATAATTCTTATTAAATAAATTATTCCTAGTTAAAGCTAAATACTTACCTGTAAAATAAACCCTAATATAGCTACAATATAAATAATAATTATATTGTAGCTATTTTAGGATTTATATTTATTTTACAGGCAACTTTGTATTTATTTTAACTAGGTACAATAGCTATTAAATAGTTAATAACTATTTAATAGCTACCTAGTTAAAATAATTACAAAATTACCTGTAAAATAAATCCTAACCTAAGTTACAATTAAACCTAACACTACACTATCAATAAATTAATTAAATAAACTACCTACAATTATCTACAATTAAATCAACTAAACTAAATTACAAAAAAAAACAAACACTAAATTACAAAAAACGAACACTAAATTACAAAAAATAAAAAAAGATTACAAGAATTTTAAACTAATTACACCTACTCTAAGCCCCCTAAAAAATAACAAAGCCCCCCAAAATAAAAAATGCCCTACCCTATTCTAAAATAAATATTTTACAGCTCTTTTACCTTACCAGCCCTTAAAAGGGCCTTTTGCGGGGCATGCCCCAAAGAATTCTGCTCTTTTGCCTGTAAAAAAAACATACAATACCCCCCCCAACATTACAACCCACCACCCACATACCCCAATCTAACCCAAACCCCCCTTAAATAAACCTAACACTAAGCCCCTGAAGATCTCCCTACCTTGTCTTCACCACGCCGGGTATCACCGATCCGTCCAGAAGAGGGTCCGAAGTCTTCATCCAAGCGGGGGCTGAAGAGGTCCATCATCCGGCTGAAGTCTTCATCCAAGCGGGGGCTGAAGAGGTCCATCATCCGGCTGAAGTCTTCTATCAAGCGGCATCTTCAATCTTCTTTCTTCCGGATCCATCTTCATCCCGCCGACGCAGAACATCCTTCTTCCCCGACAGACTAAGGACAAATGAAGGTTCCTTTAAGGGATGTCATCCAAGATGGTGTCCCTTCAATTCCGATTGGCTGATAGGATTCTATCAGCCAATCGGAATTAAGGTAGGAAAAATCTGATTGGCTGATGGAATCAGCCAATCAGATTGAAGTTCAATCCGATTGGCTGATCCAATCAACCAATCAGATTGAGCTCACATTCTATTGGCTGATCGGAACAGCCAATAGAATGCAAGCTCAATCTGATTGGCTGATTGGATCAGCCAATCGGATTGAACTTCAATCTGATTGGCTGATTCCATCAGCCAATCAGATTATTCCTACCTTAATTCCGATTGGCTGATAGAATCCTATCAGCCAATCGGAATTCGAGGGACGCCATCTTGGATGAAGTCCCTTAAAGGAACCTTCATTCGTCAGGAGTTTGTCGTGGAGGAAGGATGTTCCGCGTCGGCGGGATGAAGATGGATCCGGAAGAAAGAAGATTGAAGATGCCGCTTGATAGAAGACTTCAGCCGGATGATGGACCTCTTCAGCCCCCGCTTGGATGAAGACTTCAGCCGGATGATGGACCTCTTCAGCCCCCGCTTGGATGAAGACATCGCCCGGATTGGATGAAGACTTTGGACCCTCTTCTGGACGGATCGGTGATACCCGGCGTGCTGAAGACAAGGTAGGGAGATCTTCAGGGGCTTAGTGTTAGGTTTATTTAAGGGGGGTTTGGGTTAGATTAGGGGTATGTGGGTGGTGGGTTGTAATGTTGGGGGGGTATTGTATGTTTTTTTTACAGGCAAAAGAGTAGAATTCTTTGTGGCATGCCCCGCAAAAGGCCCTTTTAAGGGCTGGTAAGGTAAAAGAGCTGTAAAATATTTATTTTAGAATAGGGTAGGGCATTTTTTATTTTGGGGGGCTTTGTTATTTTTTTAGGGGGCTTAGAGTAGGTGTAATTAGTTTAAAATTCTTGTAATCTTTTTTTATTTTTTGTAATTTAGTGTTTTGTTTTTTTGTAATTTAGAGTTTGTTTGTTTTTGTAATTTAGTTTAGTTGATTTCATTGTAGATAATTGTAGGTAGTTTATTTAATTAATTTATTGATAGTGTAGTGTTAGGTTTAATTGTAACTTAGGTAAGGATTTATTTTACAGGTAATTTTGTAATTATTTTACATTGGTAGCTATTAAATAGTTATTAACTATTTAATAGCTATTGTACCTAGTTAAAATAAATACAAAGTTGCCTGTAAAATTGTCAAGAGTATGTCAAGGGAACTGAAAATGTAAAGAGCTTAAATAAGAATGTAACATCAGGTGCTTTAGAACCACAACTGCTAGGATATGACACTATTAAATAGGGTGTATTGTATTAGTGAATAGTATGGGATACACATGGTGATCCTGCGCAACAATGTATTACTCAGTAATCACACAATACAATTTTAATATACAGGTGCAGTTTCCCACATATCCCCTATGGCTGCCACATGTGTCAGGGTTGACACTGTGGAAGGAAAAAATAAAGCAGCAGGGGTAGTTGAAAACTATCCTGATATAAGAGTTGTATGCAGTGTAATGTTTATGATATTCAGACTCTTGCAAGAGAAAACAAAATATGGCTGCCACACACTGAGAAAAACTTATGGAAGTGAGAGGATCAGAACAAATAATATTGGTACTCATATAAGTTTAGATTTCTTTTAGGAGAGTAAGGCAAAGATACAATGTTCTGCGGTAGCTCAGAGGATCAAACTAGAGCAGTGCTTACCAAGCAGGAGCGCGAAGCAAAACTCGCCACAAGCTGAGGAAGTGAGCAGAGAATAGGAGCTGCTGCTATCAGCGGAAATGTGAAGCTGGCGGATGACGTCACCCGCGTTCCCGTAGAACACTGCTGTGAGCTGACAGGCAAGGAGAGCGGTAGCTGGAACCGGAGTGCGGCAGAGAGATAAAGCAGAGTCCTCTCAACTTTAAATATAGAACACAGGAAAAACGATAAGTTGCCTTAAAATAATACAAGACAACTGTCACACTGGTATAGGAAATCTAAAATAAAGACACAGTATTTTAGATAGGACAAGTGAATCACAACTGCTGAGATGGAAGGTGGCAGCAATAATAAAGTGTATGTAGCAAGAAGATACTGAAAACCACAATAGTCACAGGGTGTGTGAAGGCGGCTTTCCTGTATCAGCAGGCTGTAATTAATATATAGGAAGAGATTTGTTATGTTAACCCTATTGCAGGCTGAGTAAGTGGCTACACTATAGTCTGCAGGGAGAACATATACCACAGTTCCTCAGGTAAGATAGTAAATAATATATAGGGACTTACATGTAAGAAATGGTCAGAGTGGAGGTTAAATAAGCAAATGTACATTCAGCAGGATATTGTAAATGAACATGAAATATCACATTTTAAGTAAGGGATTTGCGATAGGTAGAACTGTGTCATAGTAATTTAGGAACGCTGACAAAAAGTCATTATGCCGTATGAGCATGTATCAAGGATAAGAGTTATAGTGCTGGCACATATCAAGGGTGAGAGGCAAGGTTTGAAAAACTTACAGCGTAGTCGGGAGAGCAGGCTAGAGCTGTGGACTGAGCGGCAGAGCAGCTGGCGTGTGACGTCACCGCAGTTGTTGCGGAGCTCCGTGGAAGTGCTGAGGCAGGAGACAGGAGCGGCTGCGTCCAGACTAATTAAACGAAGATTCTCAGACGATGGTTGGTAAATCACAGGGGCTTCAGAGGAAACTGAAGGATGTAGGTATTAAGCAACAGTAGCAAAGTTCGTGAAAAGCTTGATCTTTGAATAAGGAAGCTTGCAGCAAAGTGAGTGAACAGCGTTCACACAAAACTGGCTAGGCAATTGAAGTGTAATTCAATACTAAGCAAAGAATGAGTGAGATAGGTGTGCCTTAAATAGGGTGGAGACAGGTATGAGAAGCAGTGATCCTTAAAGAGACAGTACAACCTAAGGATAGTGTATATGGCACAGATGCATTTCCTGACAGGATCCCCCCTTCAAAGAGCGACTCCGGAGCTCAGGGTCCAGGAGAGTCGGGATGCCGTTGATGAAAACGAGACACCAACCTGGGTGCAGAGATGTTAACAGAGGGTTCCCAGGAATCCTCATCAGGAGGGTAACCCTTCCAGCTAACCAGGTACTGTAATGCCCCATTCATCATTCGGGAATCTTTGATGGATCGAACCTCGTATTCGATATCGGGGTCGACAGAAACCAAAGGAAGAGAAGAACTCGTGACGAACCCCTCACCCGCCCGGTAAGGTTTTAGAAGGGAGACATGAAATGTCGGGTGGATCTTCATAGTAGCAGGTAGGGTGAGACGAACAGCATTAGCATTTATGATATGCGCTATCGGATAAGGACCGACAAAGAGCGGGGATAACTTCCTGCAGGGAGTGTTCATACGCAAATGTTTTGTAGAGAGCCACACCAAGTCACCTACTTCATATTTTGGAGGAACTGTCCTACGTCTATCGTAGTATTGTTTGTAGATCCTCTTCGCATTTTCAATTGAGGATTCAATACGAGTGAAATTCGAGGAAATGCTCTGGGAGAGCTCAGCGATTGAAGGAGAAGAAGAGTCTTGAGTAGGAAACAATTGGAACGTTGGATGAAATCCGTAATTCGAGTAGAATGGAGTTTGATTAGTGGTGGCATGTAAGGTGTTGTTATAGCAAAATTCAGCGTACGGTAGCAAGTCTGTCCATAGATGTTGCTCAAGGGAGCAAAAAGACCTTAGGAATTGTTCTAGCCATTGATTACAGCGTTCGGTCTGTCCATTAGACTGGGGATGGTATGCCGTTGTGAGCCGTCTGTCAATATGGAAGAGTTTACAGAACTCGGACCAGAGTTTACTGGAGAATTGAGTGCCTCTGTCACTCAAAATGGTCTTTGGCAGGCCATGTAGCTTGATGACATTAGAGATAAGAAGTTGAACAGTTTCTATTGAGGTAGGTAACTTGTGGTATGGGATAAAATGACACATCTTTGTGAAAAGATCGACTACGACCATGATTGTGTTGTTCCTTGAGGAGAGAGGTAGGTCGACTATAAAGTCGAGAGCAATTTCGGACCAAGGTGTCTTGGGAGTAGGTAAAGGTAGCAAAAGACCATATGGAGGTTGTTTTTTCCTCTTTGATATGGTACAAATGTTGCAGGTGAGGATATGTTGGGAAACATCGGCAGTCATATTTGGCCACCAATGGCTCCTTTTTGCTAATTCCAGGGTCTTTTTTATACCAGGGTGACCCGCGAGTGGAGAGTCATGTAATGATTCCAGCAGTGATAGACGGAGTATAGGAGGAATGTATAAACGGGAGCCATGATAATAACATCCATCGGACTTCAACTGTAATTCCTGTAGTGGTTTCGAAAAATCCTTCTGTTGTTCTATACGTATAATAGGCCTGGTGTCGTATGTGAAACAGAGGAAGTTTTCAGAAGGAATGATACTTTGTTGAGAGGGTTGTGAGATGGACTCAGGTGGTATGCGAGAAAGTGCATCAGCTTTCTGATTTTTTGTTGAAGGTCGATAGGTAATAAGAAAATTAAAACGTGAGAAAAATAAATTCCATCTAACTTGACGGGAGGTGAGTGTTCGGGAGCTTTTTAAATACTGGAGATTACGGTGGTCAGTATAGATGAGAGTAGGGTATGTAGTACCCTCTAAGAGATGTCGCCAATGTTCCAGGGATAGTTTAATTGCAAGTAATTCTTTATCCCCGATGGGGTAGTTTTGTTCAGAGAAGTTTAAGGTCCTGGAATAATAAGCTACAGGATGGAGAGGTTTATTTAGGCTCTCTCGTTGAGATAGTACTGCTCCAATTGCGAAGTTGGATGCATCAACCTCTAGAATGAACTGGAGTTTTGGGTCAGGAAAACGTAGAATGGGTGCACTAGTGAATTTCCGCTTGAGTGTATCAAAAGCTGACTGGGACTCTTGGGTCCACTTGAATGGAACCTTGGCTTTTGTGAGTGTGGTTAGAGGGATTGCCAATTTAGAAAAATCTTTAATAAACTTGCGGTAGAAGTTTGCGAACCCCATAAAGGATTGAACCTGGCGTCTAGTCTTAGGGGTAGGCCAGTTTAATACTGCATCAATTTTTTTATTCTCCATAAAAATTCCAGAAGGGGATATTTCGTATCCAAGGAAGGATATGGTCTGGGAATTGAAAACACATTTTTCGGCTTTTGCATAGAGGAAATTACTTCTAAGCCGGGAAAGAACTTGCCTCACATGTAAAATGTGTTGTTCTAATGTTTTTGAGTAGATGAGAATATCATCTAAATATATGACTATGTTCACATCAAGGAGGTCTCTAAAGAGATCGTTTATTAAGTGCTGAAAAGCAGCAGGCGCATTACACAACCCGAATGGCATGACTACGTACTCGAACAAACCGTAACGAGTTCGAAACGCAGTCAGCCATTCGTCTCCTGATCTTATTCGGAGAAGGTTGTATGCACCCCTTAAATCCAACTTTGTAAAAAACTTAGCTCCCTCTAATCTCTCAATAAGCTCTGGTATGAGGGGTAAAGGGTAGCGGTTCTTTACCGTGATTTTATTTAGCTGACGGTAATCGACTATAGGTCTAAGAGTACCGTCTTTGTTTTTAACAAAAAATATTCCGGCCCCAGCCGGAGAGGTCGAGGGTCGAATGAACCCTTTTCTAAGGTTCTCGTCTAAATATGTCTTTAGGTGTGAAAGCTCAGTGTGAGATAGGGGAAATATGTGCCCAATTGGAATCTCTGACCCAGGGAGTATGTCAATGGGGCAGTCGTATTTTCTATGTGGAGGCAGACTCTCTGCCTCCTTTTTGCTAAAGACATCAGAAAAATCTCTATAAACCTCTGGTATGGGTGGTATGTCTGCAGAGGGAGAAGTTTGTAAGACTGTACTGGGGAGACAAATACTTTGGCAGTATGATGAATTGTAAGTAAGTGTGGAATTGAACCAGTCTATCTGGGGGTTGTGTGTATGCAACCATTGCATACCCAGAACCACCTGAGAGACCGGGCAGTTTATTACATCGAAAGAGACATATTCTCTATGGTGATCATGAGAGACCACAAGTAGGGGTATGGTATGAAATTCAACAGGCCCAGAAGAAATATTTTTTCCATCTATCCCTCTCAAGAAAACAGGAGACTGTTTCTGCATCAGTGGTATTTTATTTACTGTGGTAAATTCCTTATCTATATAAGAAGCCGTGGCACCGGAATCAATTATCGCGGTGGCGTGAAGACGAAGTTGTTCCCACTGTAACAGAAGAGGGATTCTTATGTAAGCAACTGAACTCTGTTGAGTGGTACAACAATAGAAATCTGATAAGGTCTTACCCTTGTTTTGTTTTAGGAGGGAAGGGCAGTCTCTC
Source organism: Bombina bombina (assembly GCF_027579735.1). NCBI lineage: Eukaryota > Metazoa > Chordata > Amphibia > Anura > Bombinatoridae > Bombina > Bombina bombina. The sequence continues at coordinate 1,255,862,759 of NC_069501.1, read as the reverse complement.
ACAGTGTGTTCCTCAGAGGCGCAGTACAGGCATAGGTTATTGGATCGTCGTCTGAGCTTTTCTTGAGGAGTCAGAGGACCTTTGATGAAGGCTATGTCCATGGGTTCAGGGGTGTTTTTGTGCACTGATGAGACATGTGTGGTGTAGGATGCTTTCCTAGGGTTAGAGTCATGTGCGGACTTTTCTTGGTACCTCTCCCTGAGGCGCCTATCTATTGTAATACTAAGGGACATGAGCTCTTCTAAGGTACCTGGGATGTCTGTGCGAGACAACTCGTCTTTTATTCCCTCAGAGAGGCCGAGTCTGAACTGGTTCCTAAGGGACAGATTGTTCCATTGAGAGTCCTTAGCCCATTTTTTAAATTCTGTGATGTAGTCTTCGACTACTCTCTTCTTTTGTCTAAGGCCACGCATGGCGTTTTCAGCTGTAAGCTGTTTGTATGGATCCTCATACAATTGACCCATTGCGTCAAAAAAATTATCCAAAGAATTTAATATTTGTTCATTATTCTCAAAATAGGTGTTTGCCCATGTACGGGGTTCACCTCTAAGGTAAGATATGGTCGTGAGTACTCTAATTCTATCGTTTGGGTAGGTATGAGGTCTTAAAGCAAACATTAGCAGGCATGCATTTTTAAACTCTCTGTAGAGAGTCCTGTCTCCATGGAAACAATCAGGAGGACTAACCTGGGGTTCATAAATAGGTGTTCTTTTGTCCACCACATCCCTAATGTAAGCTTTAAGGTTATCATTCTCCACTTTTAATGCGTTGAGACCGTTTGTTAACAAATCTACTCTTTGAGTTAATGCCTGCATGTGAGTGTTAATCTCAGCTGGATCCATAAGTTTAAAGGGCTTAGTATTCTGTCACACTGGTATAGGAAATCTAAAATAAAGACACAGTATTTTAGATAGGACAAGTGAATCACAACTGCTGAGATGGAAGGTGGCAGCAATAATAAAGTGTATGTAGCAAGAAGATACTGAAAACCACAATAGTCACAGGGTGTGTGAAGGCGGCTTTCCTGTATCAGCAGGCTGTAATTAATATATAGGAAGAGATTTGTTATGTTAACCCTATTGCAGGCTGAGTAAGTGGCTACACTATAGTCTGCAGGGAGAACATATACCACAGTTCCTCAGGTAAGATAGTAAATAATATATAGGGACTTACATGTAAGAAATGGTCAGAGTGGAGGTTAAATAAGCAAATGTACATTCAGCAGGATATTGTAAATGAAACATGAAATATCACATTTTAAGTAAGGGATTTGCGATAGGTAGAACTGTGTCATAGTAATTTAGGAACGCTGACAAAAAGTCATTATGCCGTATGAGCATGTATCAAGGATAAGAGTTATAGTGCTGGCACATATCAAGGGTGAGAGGCAAGGTTTGAAAAACTTACAGCGTAGTCGGGAGAGCAGGCTAGAGCTGTGGACTGAGCGGCAGAGCAGCTGGCGTGTGACGTCACCGCAGTTGTTGCGGAGCTCCGTGGAAGTGCTGAGGCAGGAGACAGGAGCGGCTGCGTCCAGACTAATTAAACGAAGATTCTCAGACGATGGTTGGTAAATCACAGGGGCTTCAGAGGAAACTGAAGGATGTAGGTATTAAGCAACAGTAGCAAAGTTCGTGAAAAGCTTGATCTTTGAATAAGGAAGCTTGCAGCAAAGTGAGTGAACAGCGTTCACACAAAACTGGCTAGGCAATTGAAGTGTAATTCAATACTAAGCAAAGAATGAGTGAGATAGGTGTGCCTTAAATAGGGTGGAGACAGGTATGAGAAGCAGTGATCCTTAAAGAGACAGTACAACCTAAGGATAGTGTATATGGCACAGATGCATTTCCTGACAACAACAGAGATAGGAGTTTCAATGTTAAGTTTCTCAGGAGTTCAGAGGTTTGTGAACAGCGTTCACAGGATGGCATAGGTTCATAGAGGATCTAGGAAAGATTACTGCAATACTAAGCAATGAGATATCATGAGGAGGAGCCTTAAATAGGGAAAGGAGTGAGTCTGCACTGGGTCTTAAAGGTATAGTGGTTATGTGATACCTGACAGAATCCCCCCTTCAAGGAGCCACTCCGGGGCTCAAAGCTTCGGGCGATCTGGATGTCGCTGATGGAAAAGTGTAATTAAACGTGGAGCCGAAATGTTGCAAGCTGGTTCCCAGGAATCCTCATCGTGCGAGTATCCTTTCCAATGAATGAGGTATTCTAGGTGACCACGTCTAATTCGTGAATCCAAAATAGTGTGTACCTCGTACTCCACAGTAGGGTCTATAGTAACTGGTGGTTGCACTACCGAAGTAATGGGGTCTCTAACTTCTCTGTAGGGCTTGATAAGCGAGACGTGGAAAGTTGGATGAATTTTGAGGGTAGATGGTAATTTGAGACGTATTGCATTAGCATTTATGGTACGTAATACTGGGTATGGACCGATGTAAAGAGGAGACATCTTTTTTGAAGGAGTATTGAGACGTAAATGTTTGGTGGAGAGCCAAACCAGGTCACCTTCCTTATACTGAGGAGGAGGACGTCTACGGCGGTCATAATACCGTTTGTATACTTCTTTTGCGCTGTTTATAGCAGATTCAATAGTTTTGAAGTTAGCTGATATGTTGTCAGACAACTCATATATAGTGGGGGATGATGTGGCAGAGTTTTGAAATAAATGGAAGTTTGGGTGAAAGCCGTAATTTGCAAAAAATGGTGTGATACCAGTGGTGGAATGGATAGTATTGTTGTAGCAAAACTCTGCATAGGGGAGGTAATCAGACCAAGAATTTTGGTTGTTGGAACAATATAATCTTAGGAATTGTTCTAACCATTGATTACATCTCTCGGTCTGTCCATTGCATTGCGGGTGATAGGCAGTTGTCAGTTTCCTTTCAACTGAGAAGGTCTTGCAGAATTGGTGCCAAAGTTTACTAGAGAATTGAGTTCCTCTGTCACTGAGTATAGATATGGGTAAGCCATGTAGTTTAATAACATGTTCAATGAGTAAGTGAACTGTCTCCAGAGCAGTAGGAAGTTTGGGGAAAGCAATAAAATGAGACATCTTCGTGAATAGATCGACAACCACTAATATAGTATTGTTTTTTGATGATAGAGGTAAATCCACGATGAAATCTAGGGCAATTTCAGCCCAAGGTTTCTTTGGAGTTGGTAAAGGTAAAAGGAGACCATAAGGGGAATGTTTATCCCTCTTGGAAACAGAACAGGTTGCACAAGAGCTTACATAATTTCTGACATCGGCAGAGATGGTTGGCCACCAGTGGGTCCTATTTGCCAATTCCTGCGTTTTGCGCAAACCTGGATGACCAGCTAAAAAGCTGTCATGAATAGATCGGAGAAATGAAGGTCTGAGAGTAGGAGGGACATACAATTTTGTGTCATGAGTATACAGACCTTGAGAGTTCTTTTGTAGGAGTTGTGATGGTTTTGTGGAATCCAAAGTTTGTTCCTTTTTAAGTAAGGGTGTCATATATGTTGTAAAAGAGATGAAATTGTTTTCTGGAATCACTGAGCGAAGGGTTGATGGAGAACTGGGATGGCCTCCAATTCTCGAAAGGGCATCGGCCTTTTGGTTTTTTGTTGCTGGTCTGTAGGTTATGAGAAAGTTGAAGCGTGAAAAAAAAAGATTCCAGCGAACCTGTCTGGCCGAGAGTGTTCTAGTGGATTTTAAATACTGGAGGTTTCTGTGATCCGTATAAATGAGTGTTGGCACTGGAGTGCCTTCAAGAAGGTGTCGCCAATGTTCTAAAGACAGTTTTATAGCTAAAAGTTCTTTATCACCAATAGGGTAATTTTGTTCTGCAGAGTTTAGAGTTCTAGAATAAAAGGCGACAGGATGAAGGGGTTTTTTCAAACTTTCTCTCTGTGAGAGAACAGCTCCAATAGCATGGTTGGAAGCGTCTACCTCCAGTACAAACTGTAAATTAGGATCAGGAAAACGGAGTATGGGAGCTGAAGTGAACATCTGTTTAAGTAAATCAAAAGCTTGTTGTGCTTGTGGGGTCCACTTAAACGATTTATTTGCTTTTGTCAGCGTAGTGAGAGGTAGAGATATCTTAGAGAAGTTTTTGATAAACTTGCGATAAAAATTCGCAAAACCCATAAAAGATTGAACCTGACGTACGCTTTTTGGTATGGGCCAGTTTAAGACTGCTTCAACCTTTTTGTTTTCCATACAGATACCTTTGGGAGAAATCTCATAACCGAGAAAGGATATAGACTGTGTATTGAAAAGGCATTTTTCTGCCTTGGCATATAAGTGGTTACCTCGTAGTCTAGAAAGTACTTGTCTAACATGAGAGATATGTTCTTCAAATGTTTTGGAGTAAATTAAAATATCGTCAAGATATATAACAATGAAAATATCTAAAATATCTCTAAAGATATCATTGATGAGGTGCTGAAAAGTTGCGGGCGCGTTACAGAGCCCAAAAGGCATGACGACATATTCGAACAAACCGTATTGGGTTCGAAATGCCGTCAGCCACTCATCGCCAGCTCTTATACGGATGAGGTTATAGGCACCCCTCAAATCCAGTTTGGTAAAGAATTTTGCGCCCTCTAACCTCTCTATTAACTCAGGAATAAGGGGTAAGGGGTAACGGTTTTTTATAGTAACCTTGTTAAGTTGACGATAATCGATAATGGGTCTAAGAGTACCATCCTTATTTTTCACGAAGAAAATTCCTGCACTAGCTGGAGAGGTAGAGGGGCGAATAAAACCCTTCTTAAGGTTTTCGTCTAGGTAAGTCTTTAAATGTAAGAGTTCTGGATTGGATAGAGGATAGATATGCCCTGTAGGGATTTCAGACCCTGGAATGATCTCTATAGGGCAATCATATTTTCTATGGGGTGGTAAATTTTCAGACTCTGCCTTACTGAAAACATCTGCAAAGTCCTGGTAAACAGCAGGGATCTGAGGATCCTCAGGAAGTGCAGATGTATGAAGAACAGTTGCAGGGAAACAAGTAGACAGACAAAACTTTGAATTGAAATCAAGGGTAAGTGAGTTCCAATCTATTTGGGGGTTATGAGTACAAAGCCAATTTATACCTAAAACAATAGGTGCAATAGGAGAGGGAATGATATCAAAAGTAAAATATTCCCTATGATGGCCGGTGGAGGTGATAAGTAAAGGGATAGTCTGATATTCGACAGGACCAGTGGGGATAGGAGTACCGTCAATACCTCTTAATAAGACAGGAGACTTCTTTTTGACTACAGGTATTTTATTTTTTTGAGTAAATACACTATCAATATAGGAAGCTGTTGCTCCCGAATCAATGATCGCGGTAGCGTTGACCCGATGGGAGTCCCACTGCAAGAGAAGAGACAAGTGTAAGTATGGATCAGGTAAGAGCTGAGTGGTACAACAAAAAGGTTGAATGATAGTCTTACCCTTGTTCTGTTTCTGCAAGGATGGGCAATCTCTAACCGTGTGACTGTCGCAGGCACAATATAAACATAAGTTGTTAGCCCTACGCCTGATCTTCTCCTCGGAGGAAAGGGGGCCTTTAATGAAACCTATATCCATAGGTTCGGAAGAAGATTTACTCACAGTAGGTATGTTTTGTTTTTTAGGATAGCTATCATGGTAGGAGCGTTCCTGTTGTCTCTCTCTAAGGCGCCTGTCGATGGTAATACTGAGAGACATCAATTCTTCTAGGGTTTGAGGTAAGTCAGTGCGAGAGAGCTCATCTTTTATGCCATCTGATAGGCCCAACCTAAACTGATTTCTCAGAGACAGGTTGTTCCACTGTGAGTCTTTGGCCCATTTTTTAAAGTCTGTAATATAGTCTTCGACTATTCTTTTCTTCTGTTTTAAGTTTCTCATAGCGTTTTCTGCGGTGAGCTGTTTGTATGGATCTTCGTATAGGGTACCCATGGCAGTAAAGAAATTTTCTAATGAATTAAGAATCTCATCGTTACTTTCAAAATAGGAGTTAGCCCAGGTGCGTGGCTCACCCCTCAAATAGGAAATAACAGTTAATACTCTAGCTCTATCATTTGGATAGGTATGGGGTTTCAAAGAAAACATGAGCAAACAGGCATTCTTAAAATCCCTATATTGAGAGCGATCACCATTAAATTTCTCTGGAGTACTAACCTGAGGCTCCAGTAAGGGGACCCTTTTATCCACAACATCCCGGATGTAAGTTTTCATAGTATCATTCTCCACTTTGAGGGTATTCAAGGCCTCTGTAAGCAGATCAACCCTCTGAGTGAGGTTCTGAATATGTGTATTCATCCCAGCTGGGTCCATGTTAGTGGGCTTAGTATTATGTCAAGAGTATGTCAAGGGAACTGAAAATTTAAAGAGCTTAAATAAGAATGTAACATCAGGTGCTTTAGAACCACAACTGCTAGGATATGACACTATTAAATAGGGTGTATTGTATTAGTGAATAGTATGGGATACACATGGTGATCCTGCGCAACAATGTATTACTCAGTAATCACACAATACAATTTTAATATACAGGTGCAGTTTCCCACATATCCCCTATGGCTGCCACATGTGTCAGGGTTGACACTGTGGAAGGAAAAAATAAAGCAGCAGGGGTAGTTGAAAACTATCCTGATATAAGAGTTGTATGCAGTGTAATGTTTATGATATTCAGACTCTTGCAAGAGAAAACAAAATATGGCTGCCACACACTGAGAAAAACTTATGGAAGTGAGAGGATCAGAACAAATAATATTGGTACTCATATAAGTTTAGATTTCTTTTAGGAGAGTAAGGCAAAGATACAATGTTCTGCGGTAGCTCAGAGGATCAAACTAGAGCAGTGCTTACCAAGCAGGAGCGCGAAGCAAAACTCGCCACAAGCTGAGGAAGTGAGCAGAGAATAGGAGCTGCTGCTATCAGCGGAAATGTGAAGCTGGCGGATGACGTCACCGCGTTCCCGTAGAACACTGCTGTGAGCTGACAGGCAAGGAGAGCGGTAGCTGGAACCGGAGTGCGGCAGAGAGATAAAGCAGAGTCCTCTCAACTTTAAATATAGAACACAGGAAAAACGATAAGTTGCCTTAAAATAATACAAGACAACAGAGATAGGAGTTTCAATGTTAAGTTTCTCAGGAGTTCAGAGGTTTGTGAACAGCGTTCACAGGATGGCATAGGTTCACAGAGGATCTAGTAAAGATTACTGCAATACTAAGCAATGAGATATCATGAGGAGGAGCCTTAAATAGGGAAAGGAGTGAGTCTGCACTGGGTCTTAAAGGTATAGTGGTTATGTGATACCTGACAAAAATAAATATAAATCCTAAAATAGCTACAATATAATTATTAGTTATATTGTAGCTATATTAGGGTTTATTTTACAGATAAGTATTTAGCTTTAAATAGGAATAATTTATTTAATAAGAATTATTTTATTTCGTTAGATAAAAATTATATTTAACTTAGGGGGGTGTTAGTGTTAGGGTTAGACTTAGCTTTAGGGGTTAATACATTTATTAGAGTAGCGATGAGGTCCGGTCGGCAGATTAGGGGTTAATAATTGTAGGTAGGTAGCGGCGACGTTGGGGGCGGCAGATCAGGGGTTAATAAATATAATATAGGGGTCGGCGGGGGTTAGAGGCAGCAGATTAGGGGTTCATAGGGATAACGTAGGTTGCGGCGGTGTACGGAGCGGCAGATCTGGGGTTAATTGTATAATGCAGGTGTCAGCGATAGCGGGGTCGGCAGATTAGGGGTTAATAAGTGTAAGGTTAGGGGTGTTTAGACTCGGGGTACATGTTAGGGTGTTAGGTGAAGACATTGGAAGTGTTTCCCCATAGGAAACAATGGGGCTGCGTTAGGAGCTGAACACTGCTTTTTTGCAGGTGTTAGGTTTTTTTTCAGCTCAAACTGCCCCATTGTTTCCTATGGGGATATCGTGCACGAGCACGTTTTTGAAGCTGGCCGCGTCCGTAAGCACCGCTGGTATTGAGAGTTGCAGTGACGGTAAATTATGCTATACGCTCCCTTTTTGGAGCCTAACACAGCCCTTCTGTGAACTCTAAATACCAGCGGTATTTAAAAGGTGCGGGGGAAAAAATACACGCATAGCTAATGCACCCCTTTGGCCGCAGAACTCTAAATCTAATCTTATTCTTTTTATAATTGACCGATTTTGCTATGTATTCCGTGGAAATACCACACGAACCCTGTAAAAATGCTCTAGCTTTCAATCCCTCCATCACCAACTTCCGTTTCATGAACATTTCTCTTTCAGACTTTGCCTGATTATATTTATCCCATGTATTTATCTGGGGATTATTAAGGTAAAGATTATATGCATTCTTTAATTGACTCGCTAGCTGCATTTCCCGTGCCCTATTCTTCTTCTTCAGCTTGCACATATATGCCAGAATCTCTCCCCGAAGTACCGCTTTCCCCGCTTCCCATAGAATCTCTGGTTTATCTATATACATGACATTATTTCTTAAAAAATGTTTCCAGGTGTTACCCGGCCAATTACAAAATCTACTATTATTACTCATATATTTTGGGAAGCAGAAATTATTTTTTTAAATTTCCTTCCTAGTTTTGATATGTACACCAATAATCGCGTGATCCGATAAGAGGATCTTGTTGATTTTAGAATCCATATCCTGTTTTAATAGGGCCTTGTCTATTAAAAATAAATCTATTCTAGAAAAATTTGTATACAATTTGGATTCACATGTAAAGTTAAGCTCATCCGGGTGTTGTATTCTCCATATATCTTCCACTTCAAGCACTTTAAAAAAAATTCTGAACAATTTTGATTCTATCATATACGTTTGAGTGTTTGTTTGCCTGAATCTATCCAGAACAGGATTCAATGCCATATTAAAATCTCCTAGTACAATCAAATTTTGACCTCGTAAGGGGAATAATGTTTTCTCAATTTTGCTCCATAATTCTTTATCATATTTGTTTGGCCCGTACAGGTTGCAGAATGACCAGACACGTTTATCTAATCGTATCTGCATAATAATGTAGCGACCTTCCGGGTCTAGTTCACAGTTAACTATCTCATAATCCAACATTTTATGAAAAAAAATAGCTACTCCCCGGCAACGTTTATCACACAGTGTTGCGATAATTTCTTTTATCCAATTAACCTTCAGTTTCTCTATTTCTATTGCCTTTAAGTGAAGTTCTTGTAAAAACATAATATCTGGTCTTTGTTTTTGTAGTAAATTAAGATTTTTTTCCCTCTTAATTGGGGAAGTAACCCCCCCCCCCCCACACACACACACATTCCATGATACTAGGTTAATTCCAGCCATTATATGTTAAAAACACTATTAAAAATAAAGGGGGAGAGGAGGGGAGGAGCGAAAAAAAAACAAAAAAACTTATAACTAATAAAAACCCCACTGGAGGTCCGAAGGCCCATCTCCCTCTGGACTCCAGAACATAAATCACAACATACAAACTGTCCCTGTCCAGCTATACTTATTTTTTCCTTCCTCTGTGTATTTTCCCTGTCTACTATTTGCATAGTTAAATTCTTTCCTTTGCTGTATTTGTCTTTTTTTTGGGACCTGGATATCTGTGGGGACACAGAAGCCTATCCTCCCTTTTCTAAAGGGCAGCTGTGCACCTATCTATATTTTTTAACAGGCCCTACTGGGCATGAGGGTCTATCTATCTGGTGTCTAACCCCTGCCTTCTACGACCTCCTGCTATTCTGTATTGACAGATTTATATTTTTCTCCATCAGGAATGATTTTGCCTCTTTACAGTTATGTAATATCATGTTACCCTCAATGTCTTCTATTACTATTCTAGTTGGATATCTTAGGCTGGCTTTGTAATTATTTTTAATTAGCGTTGTGCAATAAGGGGCCATGGATTTCCTCTTAGTTGCAGTTTCCATGGAATAGTCCTGGAATATATAGACTTGGTTAGAGCCTACCATCAGCGGGTTACATTTTCTATACGCTCGCATTATATCTTCTTTCTCTTGAAAATGTAGGTATTTCACCATTACAATTCTTGGCCTAGTGTGCCCATCTTGATATTTTATATTAGATCCCGTTCTATCTGCTCTTTCTTCCTGAAGTTTCCCATTTTGAACTGACATTCCCAGTAAGCTAGGTAAAGTTATAGCAGCAAATGTTATTAAGTCTTTATATTCGTTAACTTCTGGCAAGCCCACAATGCGAATATTACTACGACGCGATCTATCCTCTAGATCTTCGATTTTACTTTGTAGCACGTTTATTGTATCTAGGGAATTGTTATTAATTATCTCCTGTGCATTGCACACGTCCTCCAAGTCTGAGACCCTAGTCTTACTTCTAACACTAGGCTAGCTATCTCACTTCTGACACTAGGCTAGCTATCTCACTTCTGACAGTTTCAAATTGGGGCATTATCATCTCTGCTAGCTGATCTATCATTGTTTGTGAGTCAAATGTAAGACTAGATTTGAGTGTATCTATTTTTTCAGCAGAGCTTTCCTGCGTTAGTTTAGTTTTTTATCCTTTTTTACAGGCATAGCTGGCGATCTTTTTTTTACATTTGTCATATATTTTTCCATACCCTTTTAAAAGGTGTTTAACAATTATTATAGTGTATGTGCAAGTGATACATATAGCGGGAAAAAGAGAGAGTCCCACTTTTTTTTTTAAAACCCTATAAATAGTGCACAAAACCCCCAGAAAAATAACAACTATTTCTCTTTATATTGGCCTTAGACAAAACGTGAGTTCATATTACCATTCTTCAAAGTTAAACTACCACCTATCAAATTCAAAACAGTGCGTTATAATGTGAAGAAAAGAACAACAACAAAAAAATTATAATAATAAAAAAAAAGAAAAATTAAGTGTCTACTTATATATGGGGCATAGGTTTTGAACATATATTTGATTGTTCTTTATAACAAAAAACAGCTCAGAATACTTATACTTAATGCGCTTAATTTGGCAGGAAAGTCTACAGGTTAGAATCCAATTACACAAACGGCTAGATTTAGAGTTTTGTCGGTAACGACCCGCGTAGCTAACGCTGGCTTTTTTTCTCCTGCACCTTTTAAATACCGCTGGTATTTAGAGTTCACAGAAGGGCTGCGTTAGGCTCCAATAAGGGAGCGTATAGCATATTTACCGCCATTGCAACTCTCAATACCAGCAGTGCTTACGGACGCGGCCAGCTTCAAAAACGTGCTTGTGCACGATTCCCACATAGAAAACAATGGGGCAGTTTGAGCTGGAAAAAAACCTAACACCTGCAAAAAAGCAGCGTTCAGCTCCTAACGCAGCCCCATTGTTTCCTATGGGGAAACACTTCCTAAGTCTGCACCTAACACCCTAACATGTACCCCAAGTCTAAACACCCCTAACATTACACTTATTAACCCCTAATCTGCCGCTATCGCTGACCCCTGCATATTTTTTTTAACCCCTAATCTGCCGCTCCGTACACCGCCGCAACTTACATTATACCTATGTACCCCTAATCTGCTGCCCATAACACCGCTGACCCCTATATTATATTTAATAACCCCTAATCTGCCCCCCACAATGTCGCCACCAGCTACCTACAATAATTAACCCCTAATCTGCCGACCGGACCTCACCGCTACTCTAATAAATGTATTAACCCCTAAAGCTAAGTCTAACCCTAACACTAACACCCCCCTAAATTAAATATAATTTAAATCTAACGAAATAAATTAACTCTTATTAAATAAATTATTCCTATTTAAAGCTAAATACTTACCTGTAAAATAAACCCTAATATAGCTACAATATAAATTATAATTATATTATAGCTATTTTAGGATTTATATTTATTTTACAGGCAACTTTGTATTTATTTTAACCAGGTACAATAGCTATTAAATAGTTAATAACTATTTAATAGCTACCTAGTTAAAATAATTACAAAATTACCTGTAAAATAAATTCTAACCTAAGTTACAATTAAACCTAACACTACACTATCAATAAATTAATTAAATAAAATACCTACAATTAAATCTAACACTACACTATCAATAAATTAATTACATTAAATACCTACAAATAAATACAATTAAATAAACTAACTAAAGTACAAAAAATAAAAAAAGCTAAGTTACAAAAAATAAAAAAATTAATTACAAACATAATAAAAATATTACAACAATTTTAAGCTAATTACACCTACTCTAAGCCCCCTAATAAAATAACAAAGCCCCCCAAAATAAAAAAATGCCCTACCCTATTCTAAAATTAAAATAGAAAAGCTCTTTTACCTTACCAGCCCTTAAAAGGGCTTTTTTGCGGGGCATGCCCCAAATAATTCAGCTCTTTTGCCTGTAAAAAAAAACATACAATGCCCCCCCAACATTACAACCCACCACCCACATACCCCTAATCTAACCCAAACCCCCCTTAAATAAACCTAACACTAAGCCCCTGAAGATCTTCCTACCTTGTCTTCACCATGCCAGGTATCACTGATCGTTCCAGGCTCCGAAGTCTTCATCCAAGCCCAAGCGGGGGCTGGAGATCCATCATCCGGCTGAAGTCTTCTATCAAGCGGCAAGAAGAAGTCCAGAAGAGGCTCCAAAGTCTTCATCCTATCCGGGCAGAAGAGGAGATCCGGACCGGCAACCATCTTCATCCAAGCGGCATCTTCTATCTTCATCCGATGACGAGCGGCTCCATCTTAAAGACCTCCAGCGCGGATCCATCCTCTTCTTCCGACGTCCTAAGTCCGAATGAAGGTTCCTTTAAATGACGTCATCCAAGATGGCGTCCCTCGAATTCCGATTGGCTGATAGGATTCTATCAGCCAATCGGAATTAAGGTAGGAAAAATCTGATTGGCTGATGGAATTATATTTAATTTAGGGGGGTGTTAGTGTTAATGTTAGACTTAGCTTTAGGGGTTAATAAATTTATTAGAGTAGCGGTGAGGTCCGGTCGGCATATTAGGGGTTAATACTTGAAGTTAGGTGTCGGCGATGTTAGGGAGGGCAGATTAGGGGTTAATACTATTTATTATAGGGTTAGTGAGGCGGGAGTGAGGCGGATTAGGGGTTAATAACTTTATTATAGTAGCGGTGAGGTCCGGTCAGCAGATTAGGGGTTAATAATTATAGGTAAGGTAGCAGCGACGTTGGGGGCGGCAGATTAGGGGTTAATAAATATAATATAGGGTTCGGCGGTGTTAGGGGCAGCAGATTAGGGGTACATATGGATAACATAAGTGGCGGCGGTGTGCGGTCGGCAGATTAGGGGTTAAAAAATTTTAATAGAGTGGCGGCGATGTGGGGGGGCCTTGGTTTAGGGGTACATATGTAGTTTATGGGTGTTAGTGTACTTTAGAGCACAGTAGTTAAGAGCTTTATGAACCGGCGTTAGCCCAGAAAGCTCTTAACTCCTGACTTTTTTCTGCGGCTGGAGTTTTGTCGTTAGATTTCTAACGCTCACTTCAGCCAAGACTCTAAATATCGGCGTTAGAAATATCCCATTGAAAAGATAGGATATGCAAATGGCGTGGGGGATCTGCGGTATGGAAAAGTCGCTGCTGCAAAGTGAGCGTTAGACCCTTTCCTGACTGACTCTAAATACCAGCGGTAGCCCAAAACCAGCGTTAGGAGCCTCTAACGCTGGTTTTGACGGCTAACGCCAAACTCTAAATCTAGCCGTATGATATTAACCTGTACCCTAGACATTATTTGCGAATTTGCTGACTATACTCTTTTAGTCAATCTATTTGCACTTTACCATTTATCAACTTGATCTTGATCCTTAGACATATTTTAAGCAGGCCACCAGATATTATTTATATCTTGTACCTAGCTATACCTTCACAGAGAATAATATAATCCTTAATGCCAGTGTTCTTATCTAATACATTACCATAGATTCACAGACAATAATACAATAACATTTCTTTCATTTCAGTATTACACAGAGTGGCTCTATATACTCCTGCAATGATACCTTCAAAAGAAAAAAAAAAGTTTAGTTTTTTCCCCCAGCAAGCTTTTATGGCAAAAATAAATAATGCAGTTAAACAGCCAGTCAGAAAGTATTATCCTTTGTGTAAATGACCGTAATTTGATCTAATTTGATCGTTCCATGTATATGATTACTCCCTGAGATACTTATAGAAGTCCCAGTAGCTTGTGTATCTTTTCTAGGAAACAAGTTCTCTCTCTTTTTTTCCCTCATGCAATGGGCCGTCTTTCACCGTTAATAGTTACGTTTAGCCTTAGGTATTGAGGTAGGGAGTCACAACATTAGCTTATACCCAGCAAAAGCCTTGAAAAGTCTTTGTATTGAAACTTTACCCAATAGGGGTATTTACAAACAGGAAACGCCTCTTATGTGAATTTTTTTTTTTATCTGACTTTTTTCCCCGTAGAATAATATGCAAAGATTGTTATATAGGTAGGGTCCTGTATCTCCACCTTCTCCACCCTCCACATCCAGGAATTATGCCACTCTTAAAGACTGATCACTCGCCTTCACAGCTATCAAAACAACATGTGCCAAGCACATTATACTTGTGGTTGTGTCTCTTTTTCTTGCCGCCTAGACCGGTGATAAACTGCTCCGCTGGTTGGTCTCCCTCAGGACACTGCTCCACCTGGGACACCTCTCAAGTAGTGCAGACGCCTGATGCTGAAGCCTCCCTCCGGTTACTTCCGTTGTCTGACTTCTAATTTTGCAGAAGACACCCTCCTGTACCGCCACTTGGGTTCCGACTTGTTCGATAGCTGGCTGGATCCTCTAATTAGTATGGGCACCTGGGCGTGGGGTTTCTTGCGATAGCTGGAATCGGCGCCACCCGATAATTTGCGGCGTTAAGAGAGCTTCCTCTATGCAGCCGGACACAACGATCCTCCTCCTCGGGCAGTGAAAGAACCCACCAACAGGAGCTAGGCTGCAGGGGTAGATTACATTCGCTCTTTCCTCTCAGAGCCATGTGCACATGATGCTGACGTCATTTTCTAAGTATTTTAAACAAGCTGGTCTCACTGATTTGTCTCGCCAGCTGTATGCAGGTGAAGTTGGCTCAAAATTCACAATACACTTATTTTAACAAACAAAAAAATAATAAATACTAAAATTTAGACAAAAGTAAGTTAAAGGGATAGTAAATATTAAAAATATTATTGTTTAAAAATATAGATATTCCCTTTATTTACCATTCCCCAGTTTTGCATAAACAACACTGTTATAGAAATATAGTTTTTACCTCTGTAATTACCTTGTATCTAAGCCTCTGCAGACTGCCTCCTTATCTCAGATCTTGTGACAGACTGGCATTTCAGACAATTAGTGCTGACTCTTAAATAACTTCACGTGCATGAGCACAGTGTTATCTATATGAAACACATACACTAACGCCCTCTAGCTGTGAAAAACTGTCAAATGCATTTATATGAGAGGCGGCCTTCAAGGGCTTAGAAATTAGCATATGAGCCTACCTAGGTTTAGTTTTCAACTAAGAATAACAAGAGAACAAAGTAAATTTGATTATAAAAATAAATTAGAAAGTTTAAAATGACATACCCTATCTGAATCATGAAAGTTTAATTTGGACTTTACTATCCCTTTGAATTGTAGTGAAAACATTTCAGTTTAATTTGGTATTGCTGCAAACAGAGCCTTTATATCAGCCCCAGGTTCTCCAGTTACTTTCTCCCATGTAAAAAAATTGTATCCCAGAGAGCTTCATTTCTTTCTATAGAAGGCATCTCTCATCTCTCTGGGACTTCTAGGTTCCTCCCCTTTTCCTAGAAAATTCAGTGAGTTCTGCCCTTGTGAAGTCAGCACTATAATCTCTCTCTAAACTGGAGAACGTTTGATTATTTGGTCCATAAAAAGTAATGACGCTCTCTGGGAAACTGAAGCTGACGGTTTTTCGGTTTTAAATTAAATAAAAGACACGTAAAGAGCAATCTAATTTGTAAAGCAGGAATTTAAAGCACAGGAGCCGGTCCATTTTAGGTTCAGCACCATGGATAGCCCTTACTTATTGGTGGCTGACATTTAGCCACCAATAAGCAAGCATAAACCAGGTTCTGAACCAAAAATGGCCCGGATCCTATGCTTTACATTCCTGCTTTTTAAATAAAGATAGCAAGAGAATAAAAAAATGATAATAGGAGTAAAATAGAAAGTTGCTTAAAATTGCATGGCTACATTTAGACACCAATCAGCCAGCGTTTCCCAGGTTCTGAACCAAAAATGGTCCGGCTTCTAAACTTACATTCCAGCTTTTTAAAATAAAGATACCAAGAGAACAAAGAAAAACTGATACTAGGAATAAATAAGAAAGTTGCTTAAAATTGCTCCTCTATCTGAATCATGAAACTTTAATTATTATTTTTTTTTTATTATTTTTTTTTTTTTACAAACACAATAACAGGCCCATTTATCAAAGGGCTTGCGGACCTGATCCGACACTGCGGATCAGGTCCGCAAGACCTCGCTAAATGCGGAGAGAAATACGCTCTCCGCATTTAACATTGCACCAGCAGCTCACAAGAGCTGCTGGTGCAACGCCGCCCCCTGCTGACTCGCAGCCAATCGGCCGCCAGCAGGGAGCTGTCAATCAACCCGATCGTATTCGATCGGGTTGATGTCCGGCGATTCCTGTCCGCCTGTTCAGAGCAGGCGGACAGGGTTATGGAGCAGCGGTCTTTAGACCGCTGCTTCATAAGTTGTGTTTCTGGTGAGTCTGAAGACTCGCCAGAAACACGGCCCTTCAAGCTCCGTACGGAGCTTGATAAATGGGCCTGTTAGAATCACAACAATACTCTTTAACTAATTGCTTGGTTCTATAAGGTATTACCTGTCCCTGCTCCTATAGCCATTTATCCACATGTATTGCTCTGGGGAGATGGAGATTCCCTTGCTAACTTTTCCCAAATTCCCTTAGCTTCTAGAGGTATATCCTGCCTATTATTCTTCAAATAAAAATATTCTTCATTCATTAAGTTATCATTCACTTTATTGAGCCATTCTTCTCTTGTAGGCACTATTGGTGTTTTCCATTTAATAAGAATAAGGTTCTTTGCACTATTGAGCATGATTTGGTATAAATATGCTCTAGGTTTGTCCCATTTAGGGTTTAGGTTATTTAAAATAGCCGTAAGGAAGTTATTCAGATTAATCTTATCCTCCCTAGTATCAACTACTTGTAATATACTTTTCCAAAAAACCTTTATATGTGGACAGAACCACATAATATGAGATAGGGACCCCTTATTCCCACACCGTCTCCAACAACTATCTTGTGTTTGTGGAAACATTTTTTTATTCTAGTTGGTGTAAGATACCATCTTGTTAAAATCTTTAAATTTTGTTCCAGCATTCTTGCTGAAATCGAAGATTTTGCCGTCTGCTGGAATATATTTTTCCAGACTTTTGGGTCTATATCCTGTTCTAATTCTAATTGCCAATTTTTAGTATATGCCGGGAGATCTTCGCCCCATCTTGTAATAATCTATAAGACTTGGAAAGGGTATGTTTTATGTTCCTTCTGGAATTTCACAAATTCTCCATTTTTGTTAATGGTCTAAGGATCTTGTCCTTCTCTTTATTTGTCTTTATATAATGGTAAACCTGTGAATATGTAAACCAGTCTGTTACCCCCCCCAAGTCCCTTCTCCTGCAGTTCTTCCTGGGACCGTAATTTCCCTTTATCTATTAAGTCTGTTATTCTGTAATTATTATCCTCCTTATCCCCTTTAAAATATCCCTCCCAGAACTTTTTATTCTCTACTAAATCTAGAAGGGGGAGGGGATAGATGATATGTTGCCTTTTTTCCTGATTATCTTATCCCAGATCTTAACAGTTTCTTTAATAATACTATAACTCTCTATCTTGGTAGATCTATCCTTTGGGTTTTCCCAACATTGATTGCTTATCCCTTTTCTTCCTATAAGTTCCCCCTCCAGTTTTACCCATATATTCGCTTCCTTTTTCGTATGCCATTCTATAACTCTTTGTAAGAATGAAGCAAGTCTATATTTGGCTAAGTTGGGGAGTCCCATCCCTCCCTCTTGTCTTTTCCTGTACATAGTCTCTTTGCTTATTCTAGGATACATTTTACCCCACACATAGTTATTAATTATTTTTTGTAAATCTTCTATATAATTAAGTGCTATGGGGATGGGCATGGCTTGTAATACATACAAAAATCTAGGTAAGACATTCATCTGGATGATATTTATTCTCCGCAACCATGAAATCCTTTTAGGGTACCAGGATAGAAGGTCATTTGTTATAGTATTCTTAAGGCCTATATAATTAAGAGCAAATAATTTTCCTACATTTTTTGTCAAATAAACCCCTAAATATTTTAATGCTTCAACCTCTTTAAACGGATGAATTGTCAACATTATTTCTTGCATCTTGATATTCATTATTTCAGATTTATTTACATTAACCAAAAAATTTGACATTAATCCAAATACCTTAAATTCTTCCAGTAGTTCTTTGATTGATTTGGCTGGATCCGACAGGGACAGGAGGATATCGTCCGCGAACAATGACACTTTATATTCGCTGTCTCCAATTTTAATTCCTCTAATTTT
The DNA here is from genome assembly GCF_027579735.1 of Bombina bombina. Classification (NCBI taxonomy): domain Eukaryota; kingdom Metazoa; phylum Chordata; class Amphibia; order Anura; family Bombinatoridae; genus Bombina; species Bombina bombina. Next base: position 1,255,844,209 of record NC_069501.1, on the reverse strand, counting down.
CTCATTTTGCCTAATGCGGGCTGCCAAAATTTCTATAGATAGTATGAATAGGGTTGGCGATAGGGGACACCCTTGTGTAGTTTCATTATGTATACTAAAAATATTAGATAATTCTCCATTTACCATAATCCTAGCTGTTGGGGCTGTATATAGCGCCATTATTCTTTTAGTACTTAATGGGTTAAATTTAAATCTTTTAAGGGTACTTTCTAGAAATGACCAATTAATTCGGTCGAATGCTTTTTTGGCATCCACCGATATAAATGATGACAAGATCTTTTCTTTTTGGACAAATTCTAAGAGGTGTATATTTTTTATTATATTGTCCCTTGCTTCCCTGTTCTGGACAAATCCTACTTGGTCTAGGTGGATAATTCGTTCTAGTATTGCCCTTAGTCTATTGGCTAGGATTTTTGCATATATTTTTATTTTATTTTATTTTATTTTTTTATTTGAGGTGTAAGTTAAGGCATACAGATATCAAAAGACAAAAAGACATAAGCATGGTACAAATTATGCATCTCAGATTACAAAAGTCAGTTCAACAAAAATACTGTACTACTTGTATGCCAACCACTATACCACTCCCAATATGACACTTGAGGACACTTTTGGACCTCGCAACTCTAAAACAAACCTGTAGGGGGGTAATTTAATTAAAGGAGACCACTTTTGGATCTCATGAACCAGACCTTATTTTATATTTTAGAAAAAGAGAAGAGAAAACAGTACCTCTCTAAAAAATTTCAGGGAGTAACATTAGGGACAGTATGTATCTTTTGGGTCCGCTAGAACTGCATATTATTTATTTATAACTAGGAAAATAGGTGAAGGAGATAGGCACATATATATCACATAGGTAATGGTTCCATACCTTGTTAGCTCTCAAACAAGAAAGAGAGAATAAGGGATATTTAAGGGCGCTGCAGTTAAGGGTGGAAATAACAGTGTAACATAAGGGGGTATATCTCTATATATGAGAGTGTGCGAAGAACATATAAGACTTATTTAAATATTGACAGCATATATGACAATATCATTGTGTGTTAACTGTAATCAGGGATTAACACTCTACAAAGAAGCATATGACATCAATTACATCACAAAACACTGCGAAGCTTGGGCAGTATTATTGACTGTAAAGTGAGGTGCATCAATTCTGTCTCACATCGCTTGGGTATAAATACTAGATCAGTGTTGCTAACATAGGTTCAGAGAAATCACAGTACTATGCTCCCTATAAGTTAAGTGTGTGCATACACCTATCTGTATATCGTAGTCAATAGCGATATATTATGGGGGGTAGTTATTAAGCCGTCAACCTCAAATACACTGGAATTCCGCAGCTTATTTGTGGCGAGGCTGATTCGCCTTAGTTATCAAAGGCTAGAGACCGGCAAAAGTAGAATTTTGTGACGTAAACTTCGATCCGCCGGACTCAGTCCGACACAGATCGATTTTTACGTCACTCCAGATGTTCCGCACACAAGTGCGGCACAATCTGACTACTTTTGCTAGTTATAAAAAAACTAGCAGGTACGCTCGGCACTTTTCTGGCCCAGCGTACCTGGTTTTCAAACCGCCACCCTGGAGGCGGCGGATCCCATAGGAATCAATGGGAGTCTGACCATAGCGAAAGTACAAGTTCGCTGCTGCCAGACATCCCATTGATTCCTATGGGAGATGTCTGCACCTAACACCCTAACATGTACCCCGAGTCTAAACACCTCTAATCTGCCCCCCCCCTACACCGCCGCAACTAAATATAGTTATTACCCCCTAAACCGCAGCTCCCGGAGCCCACCGCAAGCTACTCTATACATATTAACCCCTAAACCGCCGCTCCCGGAGCCCACCGCCACCTACATGATACCTAGTAACCCCTTATCCTGCCCCCCCTATAATAAAGTTATTAACCCCTATCCTGCCGATCCCGCACCTCGCTGCAAATAAATAAATAGTTTAACCCCTAAACCGCTGCTCCCTAACCCTGCCGCAACCTATATTAAATTTATTAACCCCTAATCTGCCCCCCCTACACCGTCGCCACCTATAATACATTTATTAACCCCTATCCTGCCCCCCACTACACCGCCACCACTGTAATAAATTTATTAACCCCTAAACCTAAGTCTAACACTAACCCTAACACCCCCCTAACTTAAATATTAATTAAATAAATCTAAATAATATTTCTATTATTAACTAAGTTAATCCTATTTAAAACAAAAATACTTACCTATAAAATAAACCCTAATATAGCTACAATATAAATAATAATTATATTGTAGCTATCTTAGGATTTATTTTTATTTTACAGGTACCTTTCAATTTATTTTAACTAGGTACAATAGCTATTAAATAGTTATTAACTATTTAACAACTTACCTAGCTAAAATAAAGAGAAATTTACCTGTAAACTAAAAACTAACCTAAGTTACAATTACACCTAACACTACACTATACTTTAATAAATTATTCCTATTTAAAACTAAATACTTACCTGTAAAATAAACCCTAAGATAGCTACAATATAATTATTAATTACATTGTAGCTATTTTAGGTTTTATATTTATTTTACAGGTAACTTTGTATTTATTTTAGCTAGTTAGAATAGTTATTAAATAGTTATTAACTATTTAATAACTACCTAGCTAAAAGAAATACAAAATACCTGTAAAATAAATCTTAACCTAAGTTACAATTAAACCTAACACTACACTATCATTAAATTAATTAAATAAATTAACTACAAATAACTACAATTAAATACAATTACATAAACTAACTAAAGTACAAAAAATAAAAAAAGCTAAGTTACAAAAAATAAAAAAAATAAGTTACAAACATTTAAAAAAATATTACAACAATTTTAAGCTACTTACACCTAATCTAAACGGCCTAATAAAATAACAAACCCCACCCGAAATAAAAAAAATGCCCTACTCTATTCTACATTAAAAAAGTTCAAAGCTCTTTTACCTTACCAGCCCTTAAAAGGGCCTTTTGTGGGGGCATGCCCCAAAGAATTCAGCTCTTTTGCCTGTAAAAGAAAAATACAACCCCCCCAACATTAAAACCCACCACCCACATACCCCTAATCTAACCCAAACCCCCCTTAAAATAACCTAACACTAATCCCCTGAAGATCATCCTACCTTTAGTCGTCTTCACTCAGCCGAGCCACCGATGCAACTGAAGAGGACATCCGGACCGGCAGAAGTGATCATCCAAGGGGCGCTGAAGAAATCTTCCATCCGATGAAGTGATCCTCCAAGCGGCGCTGAAGAAATCTTCCATCCGGCCGATGTCATCTTCCAAGAGGCGCTGAAGAAGTCTTCTATCCGGGCGAGGTCATCTTCGAAGCCGGGTCTTGAATCTTCATCCCGCCGACGTTGAACATCCTTCTTTCCCGACGGACTACCGACGAATGAAGGCTCCTTTAAGGGACGTCATCCAAGATGGCGTCCCTTCAATTCTGATTGGCTGATAGGATTCTATCAGCCAATCGGAATTAAGGTAGGAAAAATCTGATTGGCTGATTGAATCAGCCAATCAGATTCAAGTTCAATCCGATTGGCTGATCCAGTTAGCCAATCAGATTGAGCTCGCATTCTATTGGCTGATCGGAACAGCCAAATCCGAAGATAGCTATAATGTAATTATTAATTATATTGTAGCTATCTTAGGGTTTATTTTACAGGTAAGTATTTAGTTTTAAATAGGAATAATTTATTAAAGTATAGTGTAGTGTTAGGTGTAATTGTAACTTAGGTTAGTTTTTAGTTTACAGGTACATTTCTCTTTATTTTAGCTAGGTAAGCTATTAAATAGTTAATAACTATTTAATAGCTATTTTACCTAATTAAAATAAATTGAAAGGTACCTGTAAAATAAAAATAAATCCTAAGATAGCTACAATATAATTGAGAAAAGTATTAGAAAGATACTCCATGCTATCTCTCAGTACAGTGACGGGGATTCTGCTCTGCCGGAGGCCTTCCTGCTATCTTTGGATGCAGAGAGGGCCTTCGACAGAGTGGAATGGTCATTTATGTTCAAAGTTATGGCTAAATACGGATTTGGAAGTAAGTTCTGTACCTTTATTAGAAACATCTATTCAGATGCAAAGGCATCAATTATGATCAATAATGAGTTAACTCAATCTTTTACACTTTCTAGAGGCACGAGACAGGGGTGTCCTCTTTCACCCCTACTTTTCAATTTAGTTCTGGAGCCACTGGCAATCAAATTAAGGGAACTTCTCACAGGAATTAATATAGGCAAGGAAGTGCTAAGAATATCCCTATTTGCCGATGATCTACTTTTGTATGTCAGTAACCCAAAAGATACCATGGACATGGTCTTAGAACTTTTAAAGGATTATGGCAATGTCTCAGGGTACAAAACTAACTTGGCAAAATCAAAGGCAATTTGGTTGAAAAGAAGTAATAAACAGCAAACCTTTGAATTTATTGAATCTAATGCCTTGGAATATCTAGGCTTGAAACTCTCTGTTAACCCAGATGACTGGTATTGCGACAATATTCTTTCAGTCCTCCAAGAAACCATGACGAAATTAAGAAGTTGGGCAGCGTTACTGGTTTCAATCTCGGGTAAAGTTAATCTCTATAAAATGTTCATAGTCCCAAAAATTTTATACCCATGTAGAATGCTTCCCTTGCTTATAAAAAAAAGGACCTATGGCGCTTCAATCGGGCACTGAGATATTTTCTTTGGAGTGGGAGAAAACCTAGAATAAAACTGGAGATACTATACCAACCATATCTGGGAGGGGGGCTATCACTTCCAAATCTGGAATGGTACAATTTAGCAACATTAATAAGATTTCCAATTGAATGGCTCTTTCAATCATTTAAACTATCTAATAAGTACTTAGAAGAACACATATGTGCTCCCTATTCTATGGGCTTTATATTACATGCAACAAATAAGATTTTGGGCAATACAATTGCTAACCACCCTTTATTGAAGGATATCTTAAAAGCATGGAGGAATACCATGAAGTTGCTTGGACATCCCACAGCGGTCTCTAAATGGCTACCTATTCAAGGAAATTGGCACTTTCCACTAGGTAACTCAGCTAACCCTTTTAGCCTATGGTCACCTTCCAAAGCTCTCTCGATTGCAGAGTTCTATGATTTTAAGACTAGAAAATTTCATAAATTTACAGAATTTCAAAATAACTTTCCGGCAGCACAGAAGAAACATATGTTCTACTTTTTACAAGCCACAGATTATATACGAAAGTTACTGTATCTGTTTCCTCAGACCTTCCAAGACCACCCATTAATGGATCATCTTAAAATGGAAAAGTGTTCCATGACTTCTATATATAAAATTTTAAGATCAGCAGAGACGGAAAAATATATAAAACGGGCGAAGGCATATTGGGGAAAGATAGTAAGTTTGATAGACCCTATAGATCAACTAGAGAACAGTTTAAAGACTGCGCTAGCTATCTCCCCTTCAACTTATCTAAGAGAAACACAGTTTAAGATTATCAATAGAGACTACCTCACCCCACGGCGGGTAGCTAAGTGGAATTGTAATGTTAAAATTTTTTGTATCAAGTGCCATTTAAACGATCCAGATCTGGGTCACCTTCTGTGGGAATGCCCGAAAGTAAACCAATTTTGGCATAAGGTAGCCTATCTTCTTTCCCAAATGATAAATATTGAAGTGAGACTTTCAATAAATTCTATAATATTATTGAACCCCTGTATTTCATGGGGGAATAAAAAGAGATTCATTCTAACTGCGATACTTAACCTCAGAAAACTTATTTTTGACAACTGGTGTAAACCACGAGCTCCATCAATCAAAGAAGCAAAAAATCTTCTTTCTGATAGTGCAATAATAGCAGCCCATGACTATAGGCTTGAAAGGAAGAAAGATAACTCATATTTAAAAACTTGGAAAGACTTTATTCTAGATCAGGGTAGAGACTTTACTGCTAACATAGAAGGTATTATTAATACTCAAATATAGTGAATATGCCCCGAATTGGAGGTTCAAGTGGACAGGATTGGATGGGGCGGTGAGAAGGGAGGAGAATATGTTAACTTTGCTCTTTTTCTTTTTTTTTTTTTTTTTTTTTTTTTTTTTTTTCTCTCCTGGACTCTCCTTATGAAAGATGCATGATTAATGCAATATTACACTATATAAAATAATGGACGATTAGGCGGCCTAGTTGGGCACAACAGACTCATCACCCCCCCCCCCCCCACTTTTAGATTTGATAACATATATGTAAACTCTTGACAAACGCATTTGGATATATGTGAATTTCCTACTTGTAATGTTTATTTTGCCACTGCACTTTGTAACTTTTCAAAATTATAATAAAAAAAAAAAAAAAAAAAAAAAGCTATATTAGGGTTTATTTTATAGGTAAGTATTTAGTTTTAAATAGGATTAACTTAGTTAATAATAGAAATATTATTTAGATTTATTTAATTAATATTTAAGTTAGGGGGGTGTTAGGGTTAGTGTTAGACTTAGGTTTAGGGGTTAATAATTTTATTACAGTGGCGGCGGTGTAGTGGGGGGCAGGATAGGGATTAATAAATTTATTATAGGTGGCGACGGTGTAGGGGGAGCAGGATAGGGGTTAATAAATTTAATATAGGGAGCGGCGGTTTAGGGGTTAAACTATTTATTTATTTGCGGCGAGGTGGGGGATCAGCAGGATAGGGGTTAATAACTTTATTATAGAGGGCGACGGCATAGGGGGGGCAGGATAGGGGTTACTAGGTATAATGTAGGTGGCAGCGGTGTCCGGGAGTGGCGGTTTAGGGGTTAATACATTTATAAGACTTGCGGCGGGGTCTAGGAGCGGCGGTTTAGGGGTTAATACATTTATAAGACTTGCGGCAGGGTCTAGGAGCGGCGGTTTAGGGGTTAGTAACTTTATTTAGTTGCGGGGGGCTCCGGGGGCGCCGGTATAGGAGGTAGAACAGTGTAGTTTAGTGTGAGTGCTTAGTGACAGGCTAGCAAGAAAGCTGTCAAACAGCCGAAGAGCAGCGAGATCGGATGAGTGATAACTCTCACAGTCCGCTGCTCATCGCCCCGCGGCTTTTTGACAGCTTTACTTGATAACTCGGGAGAATTTTTTCAGGTCCGCGGCGGCGATGTGAGGCGAGCTTAGGCGGGCGTATTGGGCCGGCGAAGGCAGGAAAGTTGACACGTTGATAATTACCCCCCCTATGTGTGGAGTTTGCTGCTAAAATAGTGACAAAATAGTGTATGGGGTATTTTCTTAAATTGTCCGTCACATACAAGATCAGTAACATCAGATCCTTCAATAGGATGTCGCATATGATCAGTGTCCACTACAGATAAATGTCTTTGCCCCCAAGTGTAGCAAACCCCTGTCCAAAATACAATGGGCTATTATGGTAGTAGTCCTTTAATACTTCCCGGGTCAGGGTACCTGGTCGTGCAATTTGAGTATTGGTCCCGGGACTTATAACCATTTCAGCCCACACCTTGTCTTTCAGCAAGAACCGTGCTGTCCAGGGATCTCAGATCTAGGCACATAACCTCCCAGGACCAGAAGTCTCTCCCCCGTCTGCGGCCCGCAACTGCAGCACCAAAGCTCCACTGTCTCTGAGTAGGGAGGAGGTCCATACCTGTGGTGCCTCCCGAACCGGCCGAGCCTGTGTATGGGCAGGTGAAGGAAACTTCCCATTGGGGGTCGAGGAGCCCAAGCTCAGCAGGATCCAAGTCCCATAAGTTTTTCTCCAGGGCGCCGTCTCCGGCCACCGCACAGGCACCATCCCACGTGGGAGGCGGCATAGCCGACATATCCCCTGTCAGGGACCGAATTCTTCATGGGTAAGCGGGTACAAGCCGTGGGGATTCCACGGGGTAGATTGCATTTTCGCCACTATCATCCTTTATCTCCTTTGCTCCCTCCATATCCAAGGTTGCTGTAGGGCTCAGTGTAGGGGGTGAATGCGCCCCTTCTATAGGCTGAACTGCAGCCGCCATTGCTGTGGACTCACCGGGAAGGGGAAGCAGGTTCTATCATCTCCTCACCGTTTTCTCCCCCAGCAATTCTCCCTTTAAAACAATTCTCAAGTAGCTGGTGCAATTTTTGAAAGTGATCGTCCAGCAGACCTAGCAGTGCCTCCTCCGTAATCATTGCCATTGTAGAGAAAAGTTTGTACTGTAGAGCAAGTAACTGATCAAAGCAGAAGGCTTGCACTTGTTATCCTATTCTAGGATATCGTAACCCCGGAGTTCGGGGGGGGGGGGGGAATGGTACGGCAGCCCCAGACCTACGCTCCCCAAGCCATATAGGAGCTTCTTCTATATCTCAAACTCACTGCGTAGTAGCAGGGCCTTTTTAAGATGGCTTCCAATTTTGAGAAGAAACTTGTCACGTAGCTGCCTCAACAAACATAGGCATGAGCTCTGTCGGGGTATCCACTCTTAGAGTCTAACTGTCAACAGTAGTAATTAGCTGATTTAGATCAAAATTAACTATGAAAAACTCTTATATCTAGTTTCAGGCTCACAGAGCTTCATTGAGACACGTCTTGCCACATTGAGTGTAGGCTCCGCCCCTTTGCATATATTTTTAAATCTATATTCAAAAGTGATATTGGTCTATAGTTTTTCACCTCCTCTTTATTTCTATCTGGCTTAGGGATCACTATAATTCTTGCTTCCTGCATTTCTTCCCCTTATCTATTGAATCAAACAGCTTCAACAAATAGGGGGACAGGATGTCTTTATAATTTTTATAATACAGGGCCGTGAACCCATCCGGACCTGGGGATTTACCTATTGATAGGCTCTCAATAGCATCTTGAATTTCCTGTAATTGGATTGGTTCATCTAGCTTTTGGTTTTCTTGCTCCGTGACCTGTTCTATATTAACCTCACTAAAGTATTTAGACCAAGATAATTCCTCTCTAAGATAGGTCTCTAAATTATATAAATTTTTATAGAATTTATTGAATTGTTGGGCCATTTCTTGTTGGTTTTTACAATAGCTTTTGTCCTCCTTCATCAATTTATATATACTATTACTTATTTGTTTTTTCTTTATAGCCCTCGCTAAGAGTCTGCCGTTTTTGTCTCGTTCCGTATAAAACTTACGTTTCAACCATAATGCTTTTCTCTAATTAATACTTGACCAATACTCCTGGATATTCCTCCTTTCCCTCCCTAGATCTTCTAATATTTTCCCATTATCTGGAGCTTGTTTATGCCTTTTCTCTAGTATCTGAATTTTTCCCATCGTCTCTCTAAAAAATTTCTCACTCGCCTTTTTCTGTATACACCTTAAATTAATTAGCTCGCCCCTTAAAACGCATTTATGTGCGTCCCAGAGTGTAGTTGCCTCTATTTCTTCTACATTATTGAGGAGAAAAAATTCTTCTATTTTCCCTGCTATAATTTCCCTATCTTCCTGTTTCTTAAGAATGGCATCATCCAGTCTCCAATTAAACTGTTTTTCCTCCTGCAGGCCCCATTTTAATTTTAGGCTTACCGGAGCATGGTCCGACCAGGTCATAGGCAGAATCTGTGCTTCCTGTATTCGTGTTAACCCTTTTAAATTTATACATAAATAATCCAGTCTAGAGTAGGATAGATGTGGGTTCGAGAAAAACGTATAATCTCTCTGGGTAGGGTATAACAGCCTCCATACATCATCTATAGCTATCTTTTCTAAACTGTTATTTACTTGCTTTGTAATATATTTGGGAGTACTAGACTTTTTTTTAGAATTATCCAAATGTGGGTCTATCGTAATATTGAAGTCTCCTCCAAATACCAAAGTTCCTTCTTGGAAATCCAATACTATATTAATCAGTTTTTAAAAAAAACTATTCTGTTTTATATTTGGGCCATAAATATTGAAAATTGTCATTAGTTCGCCTTGGATGTACCCTTTAATTCCTAGGTATCTCCCTTCCTTATCTTTTACCTTCTCTTTCAGTTGGAAGTTCATATTTTTATGAAATACTATACAGACCCCGTTCCTTCTGCCCCTGTCCGAAGCCATGTAACAAACATTATACTTATCATTTATAAATTTGGGTTCCCTGTCCCTTCTAAAATGGGTCTCCTGGAATAACAAAACATCTCCTTTTAATTTCTCCATCTCCCTCAGAGCCATGGATCTCTTCTGGGGAATATTAAGCCCTTTGGCATTTAAAGCTATAATCTGGATATCTTTCATTTCTTTTCTCAACTCCCCATAAGAGTATCCTCATATAATACCTTAATTCCTTTTATATCTATATAACTAATAGGTCCTCTCCCTGAGTGATTCTTATAACACATAACATTACATTTTCTATTTACATACATAAAACAAGAAAACATGTAAGATTAGACTAAGGAATAGAGCTTCCTCCCTGTCGGAATTTCCTAAAAAAACAAAAAAAAACACTTAGATGGGCCTGAATCAGGTCCAGCTATCCCCTTGTCCCCTCATCAGAGGGAGATGTAGAGAGAAAGGAGAAAAGAAAGAAAAAAAAAAAGAGTCTTCCACTCTGGTGTGAATAACACACATATAAATTGTGTAAAAAAAAAAAAAAAGTGATCCACTCTGGTGTGAATAACACACATATAAATTGTGTTAAAAAAAAAAAAAAAAAAAGGCTCTACTAAATATATATGAGCCTATGGGGGGTAGTTATCAACGTGTCAACTTTGCTGCCTTCGCCGGCCCAATACGCCCGCCTAAGCTCGCCTACCTTCGCCGCCGCAGACCTGAAAAAAATACGCCTAAGTTATCAAATAAAGCTGTAAAAAGCCGCGGGGCGATGAGCAGCGGACTGTGAGAGTTATCACTCATCCGATCTCGCTGCTCTTCGGCTGTTTGACAGCTTTCTTGCTAGCCTGTCACTAAGCAACCACACTAAACTACACTGTTCTACCCCCTATACCGGCGCCCCCGGAGCCTCCTTCAACTAAATAAAGTTACTAACCCCTAAACCGCCGCTCCTAGACCCTGCCGCAAGTCTTATAAATGTATTAACCCCTAAACCGCCGCTCCTAGACCCCGCTGCAAGTCTTATAAATGTATTAACCCCTAAACCGCCGCTCCCAGACACCGCTGCCACCTACATTATACCTAGTAACCCCTATCCTGCCCCACCTATACCGTTGCCCTCTATAATAAAGTTATTAACCCCTATCCTGCTGATCCCCCACCTCGCCGCAAATAAATAAATAGTTTAACCCCTAAACCGCCGCTCCCTGAACCCGCCGCAACCTATATTAAATTTATTAACCCCTATCCTGCCCCCCCTACACCGTCGCCACCTATAATAAATTTATTAACCCCTATCCTGCCCCCCACTACACCGCCGCCACTGTAATAAAATTATTAACCCCTAAACCTAAGTCTAACACTAACCCTAACACCCCCCTAACTTAAATATTAATTAAATAAATCTAAATAATATTTCTATTATTAACTAAGTTAATCCTATTTAAAACTAAATACTTACCTATAAAATAAACCCTAATATAGCTACAATATAAATTATAATTATATTGTAGCTATCTTAGGATTTATTTTTATTTTACAGGCACCTTTCAATTTATTTTAACTAGGTACAATAGCTATTAAATAGTTATTAGCTATTTAATAGCTTACCTAGCTAAAATAAAGAGAAATGTACCTGTAAAATAAAAACTAACCTAAGTTACAATTACACCTAACACTACACTATACTTTAATAAATTATTCCTATTTAAAACTAAATCCTTACCTGTAAAATAAACCCTAAGATAGCTACAATATAAATTATAATTACATTGTAGCTATCTTAGGATTTATATTTATTTTACAGGTAACTTTGCATTTATTTTAGCTAGTTAGAATAGTTATTAAATAGTTATTAACTATTTAATAACTACCTAGCTAAAAGAAATACAAAATTACCTGTAAAATAAATCCTAACCTAAGTTACAATTAACCTAACACTACATTATCATTAAATAAATTAAATAAACTACCTACAAATAACTACAATTAAATACAATTACATAAACTAACTAAAGTACAAAAAATAAAAAAAGCTAAGTTACAAAAAATAAAAAAAATAAGTTACAAACATTTAAAAAAATATTACAACAATTTTAAGCTACTTACACCTAATCAAAGCCCCCTAATAAAATAACAAACCCCCCCAAAATAAAAAAATGCCCTACCCTATTCTACATTAAAAAAGTTCAAAGCTCTTTTACCTTACCAGCCCTTAAAAGGGCCTTTTGTGGGGGCATGCCCCAAAGAGTTCAGCTCTTTTGCCTGTAAAAGAAAAATACAACCCCCCCAACATTAAAACCCACCACCCACATACCCCTAATCTAACCCAAACCCCCCTTAAAATAACCTAACACTAATCCCCTGAAGATCATCCTACCTTTAGTTGTCTTCACTCAGCCGAGCCACCGATGGAACTGAAGAGGACATCTGGACCGGCAGAAGTGATCATCCAAGGGGCGCTGAAGAAATCTTCCATCCGATGAAGTGATCCTCCAAGCGGCACTGAAGAAATCTTCCATCCGGGCGAGGTCCTCTTCCAAGAGGCGCTGAAGAAGTCTTCTATCCGGGCGAGGTCATCTTCGAACCCGGGTCTTGAATCTTCATCCCGCCGACGCGGAACATCCTTCTTTCCCGACGGACTACCGACGAATGAAGGCTCCTTTAAGGGACGTCATCCAAGATGGCGTCCCTTCAATTCCGATTGGCTGATAGGATTCTATCAGCCAATCGCAATTAAGGTAGGAAAAATCTGATTGGCTGATGGAATCAGCCAATCAGATTCAAGTTCAATCCGATTGGCTGATCCAATCAGCCAATCAGATTGAGCTTGCATTCTATTGGCTGATCTGAGCTTTTTTAATGTAGAATAGGGTAGGGCATTTTTTTATTTTGGGGGGGTTTGTTATTTTATTAGGGGGCTTAGATTAGGTGTAAGTAGCTTAAAATTGTTGTAATATTTTTTTAAATGTTTGTAACTTATTTTTTTTATTTTTTGTAACTTAGCTTTTTTATTTTTTGTACTTTAGTTAGTTTATGTAATTGTATTTAATTGTAGTTATTTGTAGGTAGTTTATTTAATTTATTTAATGATAGTGTAGTGTTAGGTTTAATTGTAACTTAGGTTAGGATTTATTTTACAGGTAATTTTGTATTTCTTTTAGCTAGGTAGTTATTAAATAGTTAATAACTATTTAATAACTATTCTAACTAGCTAAAATAAATACAAAGTTACCTGTAAAATAAATATAAATCCTAAGATAGCTACAATGTAATTATTAATTATATTGTAGCTATCTAAGACCTAGATTTGGAGTTTGGCGGTAGCCTTGAAAACCAGCGTTAGAGGCTCCTAACGCTGGTTTTAGGCTACCGCCGGTATTTAGAGTCACTCAAAATAGGGTCTAACACTCACTTTTCAGCCGCGACTTTTCCATACCGCAGATCCCCTTACGTCAATTGCGTATCCTATCTTTTCAATGGGATCTTCCTAACTCCGGTATTTAGAGTCGTTTCTGAAGTGAGCGTTAGACATCTAACGACAAAACTCCAGCCGCAGGAAAAAAGTCAGTACTTACGAGCTTTCTGGGCTAACGCCGGTTCATAAAGCTCTTAACTACTGTACTCTAAAGTACACTAACACCCATAAACTACCTATGTACCCCTAAACCGAGGTCCCCCCACATCGCCGCCACTCGATTAAATTTTTTTAACCCCTAATCTGCCGACCGCCACCTACGTTATCCTTATGTACCCCTAATCTGCTGCCCCTAACACCGCCGACCCCTGTATTATATTTATTAACCCCTAATCTGCCCCCCACAACGTCGCCGCCAGCTACCTACACTTAGTAACCCCTAATCTGCCGTCCGCACGCTGCCGCCAGCTACATTATCCCTATGTACCCCTAATCTGCTGCCCCTAACACCGCCGACCCCTGTATTATATTTATTAACCCCTAATCTGCCCCCCACAACGTCTCCGCCAGCTACCTACACTTATTAACCCCTAATCTGCCGAGCGGACCTGAGCGCTACTATAATAAAGTTATTAACCCCTAATCCACCTCACTAACCCTATAATAAATAGTATTAACCCCTAATCTGCCCTCCCTAACATCACCGACACCTAACTTCAATTATTAACCCCTAATCTGCCGACCGGAGCTCACCGCTATTCTAATAAATGTATTAACCCCTAAAGCTAAGTCTAACCCTAACACCCCCCTAAGTTAAATATAATTTAAATCTAACTAAATAAATTAACTCTTATTAAATAAATTATTCCTATTTAAAGCTACATACTTACCTGTAAAATAAATCCTAATATAGCTACAATATAAATTATATTTATATTATAGCTATTTTAGGATTTATATTTATTTTACAGATAACTTTGTATTTATTTTAACCAGGTACAATAGCTATTAAATAGTTAAGAACTATTTAATAGCTAAAATAGTTAAAATAATTACAAATTTACCTGTAAAAGAAATCCTAAACTAAGTTACAATTAAAACTACTATACTATCAATAAATTAATTAAATAAACTACCTACAATTACCTACAATTAACCTAACACTACACTATCAATAAATTAATTAAATACAATTGCTACAAATAAATACAATTAAATAAACTAGCTAAAGTACAAAAAATAAAAAAGAACTAAGTTACAAAAAATAAAAAAATATCTACAAACATAAGAAAAATATTACAACAATTTTAAACTAATTACACCTACTCTAAGCCCCCTAATAAAACAACAAAGCCCCCAAAATAAAAAATGCCCTACCCTATTCTAAATTACTAAAGTTAAAAGCTCTTTTACCTTACCAGCCCTGAACAGGGCCCTTTGCGGGGCATGCCCCAAGAAGTTCAGCTCTTTTGCCTGTAAAAAAAACCCATACAATACCCCCCCCAACATTACAACCCACCACCCACATACCCCTAATCTAACCCAAACCCCCCTTAAATAAACCTAACACTAAGCCCCTGAAGATCATCCTACCTTGTCTTCACCTCACCAGGTATCACCGATCCGTCCTGGCTCCAAAATCTTCATCCAACCCAAGCGGGGGTTGGCGATCCATCATCCGGTGCCTGAAGAGGTCCAGAAGAGGCTCCAAAGTCTTCATCCTATCCGGGAAGAAGAGGCGATCCGGACCGGAAACCATCTTGATCCAAGCGGCATCTTCTATCTTCATCCGATGACGACCGGCTCCATCCTGAAGACCTCCACAGCGGACCCATCTTCTTCCGGCGACGTCCAACTGCAGAATGACGGTTCCTTTAAGGGACGTCATCCAAGATGGCGTCCCTAGAATTCCGATTGGCTGATAGGATTCTATCAGCCAATCGGAATTAAGGTAGGAATATTCTGATTGGCTGATGGAATCAGCCAATCAGAATGAAGTTCAATCCGATTGGCTGATCCAATCAGCCAATCAGATTGAGCTCGCATTCTATTGGCTGTTCCGATCAGCCAATAGAATGCGAGCTCAATCTGATTGGCTGATTGGATCAGCCAATCGGATTGAACTTGATTCTGATTGGCTGATTCCATCAGCCAATCAGAATATTCCTACCTTAATTCCGATTGGCTGATAGAATCCTATCAGCCAATCGGAATTCGAGGGACGCCATCTTGGATAACGTCCCTTAAAGGAACCGTCATTCTGCAGTTGGACGTCGCCGGAAGAAGATGGGTCCGCGGTGGAGGTCTTCAGGTTGGAGCCGGTCGTCATCGGATGAAGATAGAAGATGCCGCTTGGATCAAGATGGTTGCCGGTCCGGATCGCCTCTTCTTCCCGGATAGGATGAAGACTTTGGAGCCTCTTCTGGACCTCTTCAGGCACCGGATGATGGATCGCCAACCCCCGCTTGGGTTGGATGAAGATTTTGGAGCCAGGACGGATCGGTGATACCTGGTGAGGTGAAGACAAGGTAGGATGATCTTCAGGGGCTTAGTGTTAGGTTTATTTAAGGGGGGTTTGGGTTAGATTAGGGGTATGTGGGTGGTGGGTTGTAATGTTGGGGGGGGGTATTGTATGGTTTTTTTTTACAGGCAAAAGAGCTGAACTTCTTGGGGCATGCCCCGCAAAGGGCCCTGTTCAGGGCTGGTAAGGTAAAAGAGCTTTTAACTTTAGTAATTTAGAATAGGGTAGGGCATTTTTTATTTTGGGGGGCTTTGTTGTTTTATTAGGGGGCTTAGAGTAGGTGTAATTAATTTAAAATTGTTGTAATATTTTTCTTATGTTTGTAGATATTTTTTTATTTTTTGTAACTTAGTTCTTTTTTATTTTTTGTACTTTAGCTAGTTTATTTAATTGTATTTATTTGTAGCAATTGTATTTAATTAATTTATTGATAGTGTAGTGTTAGGTTAATTGTAGGTAATTGTAGGTAGTTTATTTAATTAATTTATTGATAGTCTAGTGTTAGGTTTATTTGTAACTTAGGTTAGGATTTCTTTTACAGGTACATTTTTAATTATTTTAACTATTTTAGCTATTAAATAGTTATTAACTATTTAATAGCTATTGTACCTGGTTAAAATAAATACAAAGTTACCTGTAAAATAAATATAAATCCTAAAATAGCTATAATATAATTATAATTTATATTGTAGCTATATTAGGATTTATTTAGCTTTAAATAGGAATAATTTATTTAATAAGAGCTAATTAATTTCGTTAGATTTAAATTATATTTAACTTAGGGGGGTGTTAGTATTAGGGTTAGACTTAGCTTTAGGGGTTAATACATTTATTAGAATAGCGGCGAGATTCGGTCGGCAGATTAGGGGTTAATAATTGAAGTTAGGTGTCGGCGATGTTAGGGAGGGCAGATTAGGGGTTAATACTATTTATGATAGGGTTAGTGAGGCAGATTAGGGGTTAATAACTTTATTATAATAGCGGTGCGGTCCAGTCGGCAGATTAGGGGTTAATAAGTGTAGGCAGGTGGAGGCGACGTTGTGGGGGGCAGATTAGGGGTTAATAAATATAATATAGGGGTCGGCGATGTTAGGGCAGCAGATTAGGGGTACATAGGGATAATGTAAGTAGCGGCGGTTTACGGAGCGGCAGATTAGGGGTTAATAATAATATGCAGGGGTCAGCGATAGCGGGGGCGGCAGATTAGGGGTTAATAAGTGTAAGGTTAGGGGTGTTTAGACTCGGGGTACATGTTAGAGTGTTAAGTGCAGAAGTCGGAAGGGTTACCGCATAGCAAACAATGGGGCTGCGTTAGGAGCTGAACGCGGCTTTTTTGCAGGTGTTAGGTTTTTTTTCAGCTCAAACAGCCCCATTGTTTCCTATGGGAGAATCGTGCACGAGCACGTCTTTGAGGCTGGCCGCGTCCGTAAGCAACTCTGGTATCGAGAGTTGAAGCTGCGTTAAAAATGCTCTACGCTCCTTTTTTGGAGCCTAACGCAGCCTTTATGTGGACTCTCGATACCAGAGTTATTTTTATGGTGCGGCCAGTAAAACGCGGGCGTTAGTTTTTCGGGTCGTTACCGACAAAACTCCAAATCTAGCCGTTAGGGTTTATTTTATAGGTAAGTATTTAGTTTTAAATAGAAATAATTTATTTAAGTGTAGTGTAGTGTTAGGTGTAATTGTAACTTAGGTTAGTTTTTATTTTACAGGTAAATTTCTCTTTATTTTAGCTAGGTAAGCTATTAAATAGTTAATAACTATTTAGATGAGATAAAAGAAGAGAGGCGCACAAATGTGTGTATCAATCGGAATAACTCGGCATACACTCCAAGTATTGTGTGCACAGGGTACTCACAATTTAGCACAGCACACCAGTGTGCTTGTGGAAGCGGGCTGGTACTCAGAGCTGACCAGCTGGCTCTCTCCGGCTCTTTCTTAGAAATGGCGGCTTTCCTGTATGATGGACTGTCTGGTAGTGGTATGCTTGTATTCAAACTACCAGACAGTCCATCATACAGGAAAGCCGACATTTCTAGGAAAGAGCCGGAGAGAGCCAGCTGGTCAGCTCTGAGTACCAGCCCGCTTCCACAAGCACACTGGTGTGCTGTGCTAAATTGTGAGTACCCTGTGCACACAATACTTGGAGTGTATGCCGAGTTATTCCGATTGATACACACATTTGTGCGCCTCTCTTCTTTTATCTCATCTTTCCAGCTAACACGTTTTCCTTCCTGGGATCGTTGTGGAGAGTGCAGCCGTGGGAAAGTTTCCCTAGCCTTGGACCGATTCGGATCTATAGGACCCCTAGGAATCTACATTCAACATCACCAACCACACATGGACATTGAATCCAACGCTATTTAATGAGGTTCCCCTTTCCATTATTATTTAATGTTATTGCATAATTGTTTGGTTTTATAGCAGCATTTACACGAACACTATTGTCACTAGTTCATGTTGTTAATTGTTCATTCTATTTCATATGTTGTGCATAGTGAGCGCCCTCTGGTGACCTAGGTCATTTTATCTATTAATAACTATTTAATAGCTATTGTACCTAGTTAAAATAAATTGAAAGGTGCCTGTAAAATAAAAATATATCCTAAGATAGCTACAATATAATTATTATTTATATTGTAGCTATATTAGGGTTTATTTTATAGGTAAGTATTTAGTTTTAAATAGGATTAACTTAGTTAATAATAGAAATATTATTCAGATTTATTTAATTAATATTTAAGTTAGGGGGGTGTTAGGGTTAGTGTTAGACTTAGGTTTAGGGGTTAATAATTTTATTACAGTGGCGGCAGTGTAGTGGGGGGCAGGATAGGGGTTAATACATTTATTATAGGTGGCGACGGTGTAGGGGGGCAGGATAGGGGTTAATACATTTAATATAGGTTGCGGCAGGGTCAGGGAGCGGCGGTTTAGGGGTTAATACACTTATTATAGTTGCGGCAGGGTCAGGGAGCGGCGGTTTAGGGGTTAATAGGTATAGAGTAGCTTGCAGTGGGCTCCGGGAGCGGCGGTTTAGGGGGTAATAACTTTATTTAGTTGCGGCGGTGTAGGGGGGACAGATTAGTGGTGTTTAGACTCGGGGTACATGTTAGGGTGTTAGGTGTAGACAGCTCCCATAGAAATCAATGGGATGTCTGGCAGCAGCGAACTTGTACTTTCGCTATGGTCAGACTCCCATTGATTCCTATGGGATCCGCTGCCTCCAGGGTGGCGGTTTGAAAACCAGGTACGCTGGGCCGTAAAAGTGCCGAGCGTACCTGCTAGTTTTTTGATAACTAGCAAAAGTAGTCAGATTGTGCCGTACTTGTGTGCGGAACATCTGGAGTAACGTAAGAATCGATCTGTGTCGGACGGAGTCCGGCGGATCGAAGTTTACGTCACAAAATTCTACTTTTGCCGGTCTGTAGCCTTTGAAAACTAAGGCGAATCAGCCTCGACACAAATACGCTGCGGAATTCCAGTGTATTTGAGGTTGACGGCTTGATAACTACCCCCCTATGTGGTGAAAGTGCTAAAAGACAAAGGTCAGAAAAATATGTCTGAGGTAAAATTACATTACCATAGATAAGTGTGATAAGGGCCCCTGAAGAGGGACTGTTCTGGTGTATTAATAAATAAAAAAAAAAAGAAAAAACACTCTGATGTGGGTAACACACATATATATTGTGAGGGAAGAAAGAAGAAAGAAAAAAAATAAAAGAAAAAACACTCTGATGTGGGTAACACACATATATATTGTGAGGGAAGAAAGAAGAAAGAAAAAAATAAAAGAAAAAAAAAATAAACCCTCTCTGGGTTTAAATGTGTGGGGGATAAGACCCCTACAGTATTAGTGTTGTAAATAGTGCAAGGCCCGTATGACTATTTTGTGCTAAAAAGAGCAAAAAAAAAACAAAAAAAAATCACATATATATTTTTAATCATTATCCCTTTAACTTTCTCAGGAGCATAACCCTCAAATTTATTGATTTGTCATGAGTCCTTGTTTTATTTTTCTTCTTTTTTTCTCTTCTCCTCCTTTTTAATAGATTAGTTTGATTGTCCATTCTTTTTCTTCTTCTTGGCTTCTTCCCACCTATATTTTTGAGTGTTCCCTTTTTCCAATGTTCTTTGTCTCATCTCATCGGGTTCTTCTCTCTCAAATTCTGCAGGTATTTCAATATCCAGGTGTAACTTAGTTTTTATCTGATGTATATCCTCCTTCCTTTTATAAAATAAGGTATTCCCATTGTGGAAAATTATTAACCCAAAAGGGTAAGTCCACTTATACCTTAACCCTTTTTCCTGCAGACATCTAGTCAGGAATCTAATATCTCTCCTTTTTTTCATAGTTGCCATACTTAGATCTGCAAATATTTGTATTTCCAGTTGTTGGTATTTAAACGTATGTTCTCTTTTAGCTCTTCTTAATATTTGTTCTTTCAGTGTAAAATCTTGTAGATTTAATATAACATCTCTGGTTCTTCCCGGAACTGCTTGATTTGACAGTCTATGTATTCTTTCTATTTTTATATCCACTTCTTGGAAATCCGGTATCAAAGTGGCGAGGAGCTTTTGAACAAAAGATTTTAGGTCCTCAGGTTTAATTTCTTCTGGTATGCCTTTTACCCTTAGATTCCCCCTTCTGGACCTATCTTCAAGATCCGTTATTTTATCTTGCAACTCATTTATTTGCTGTGCTTGTGCAAGTATAACTTCATTGACATGTGCCATTTCTTGTTCTACTTCCTCCTGCTGGCCTTCTAGGGTATTAACCCTCTGTCCCATTTAATTTAATTCTCTTTTAATTTCAGAGAGTTCTGCCATAATGCAATCTTTTATAGAGGTGATATCTTCCTTTGTTGCTAATTTCCTGATTTCCTCTATCGTTATTTGTGTGTCCATACTTATTAAACTTTCTTTTACTGTTGTCCCTATATTTTTAGGGCTTGTATGTTGTTCTAAGCTCAGATTATGGAAAAAGGGATTGTCTTTTACACTTGGGGATTTGTTATTTCTATTTGCTTTATCCATCTTAGTTGCTTTTTTGGCCGCCATTTTCTTCTCTACTTTTCACCTTTGTTCTTTCACTTTGCCTTTTTTATCTCCCCCTTTTTCTGTTTTTTCCCTTTATTTTTCCTCTTTTAACATTTTTCCTTATTTCATATTCTCTTTATTTTTACTTGCCCTCTCTTTCTTTGTATTTTCTTGGGGGCTGTCGCTATCAACCCTCTCTCCTGAATACCTTTGGGACTTTCTGCTGTTCGGCTACTCGCCTTATTCTCCTTGTTTGCCCGGTCTTACCACCAATGTCCGTCAGGCCCCTTTTTGCTTAGCGGTAATTTCCTCCACCTGCCGCTCTCCAGATCAGGCTACCTTTTTTAGGTCTCTCCCGGGTTAGTTCGACTTTCCTTTCTCAAGTGCCGGATCTCAGCTGCTCTGCTTCTCCCTCTCACCTCCGCTATCCGTCTCCGGCTCTGTCTCCTGGTTAGTCACACCGCCTCTAGACAGCCTCAAATACTAAAGTCCTTTCCAGCTCGGCCCACTCAGCGTCCGTCAGCCTCTGCCTCCGCCTATCGTCAGCAGCTCTCCCTTCGGCTATGTCTAATGCAATTCTTGGCTGCAGTCTCGCTCTCCTCCACCTCCCAGCCAGTGCTTCTGTCCAGTCCGATCGCTGCCGGTGCTTCCGGTCTCTCGGCTCGTCTGGCCACACGAGCTCTAATCCCAGGGCTGACTCGCTCCGCTGCTGCGTTCGCTTGCGTCTCCTTTCCAAGGTATTTATCTCTTCTTAGGGGCGAAGCTGATACAATGTTGCAACCATTTTATTTAAAATGTGTCTTTTCCCGCACTGAGATGTTACTTAGGGGTCATCCTTGATATTTATTTTTGAGCATAAGGAGGTTTTTCTCTATAAGCTCCTGAGTAGTTTGGCAAGTTGTTTTAGCCTCTCATTCCGACAGGGTAGATTTCAGGAGCTTCACAACTCTGCTTCCACCCTCACGCACGCAGCAGGCTCCTCCTCCCAAATTGAGCCAGCAGCAGCAGCTCAGTGTTTCTCGATGAAACTTTAATTTTTACTTTAATATTCCTTTAATGAAAAAAATTGGGTTTAGTATTCCTTTAATCATCTTTCAGAGCTGTAATCTATAGGTATCAATAGCAACACATGAGACTTAGCTCTCTCTTTTTCACATCTTTATTAAAGGGACATAAAACAACATAATAATATGTAATTCCTTTACCTGCAAATTTATACTGCAGTGCCTCGCCATTAACCCTTTCTTTTAAGTTTCTTAATTGTACAGCTCTAACTCCCCCCACACAGTTCCTTTTATGGCTGTATCTATCTCCACCTTTGATTTAGTAGAATACAGGACTTTAACAGTCATCATCTGCTGGAGCATGCCTAGAAGCAAAACAACTGCTGTGAACTCAGTTGAAATACAATGCCTGTGTTTCTGATGCTAGACACTGATAAGGGGGTGGATCAGACTGCTCCAGACAGCATGGCTATGTAACTAATTTTGCTTATTTTTGAAAATTATTTTATACTTGCCAGCTATTTTTAAACTTTTTTTGTATGCATTTTTTAAACTTAATTAGCCCTTTTAGGATATGCACAGATCTCAACATGTTTTATGGCACTTTAAGGTATCCAACATTTCGGCCTCCACTTGGGCCTTCGTCAAAGTAACAATGCATCACACAAGTATATATATATATATATATATATATATATATATATATATATATATATATATATATATATATATATAAATAAATATATTTCTCCTGAAAACCATCATATATAGTATCTCACAAAAGTACACCCCTTACATTTTTGTAAATATTTTATTATATCTTTTCATGTGACAACACTGAAGAAATGACAGGAGAAATCCAGAAGATAGAAAAAGCGCACTATGTCTCCCAATAATAAAATTAAGTTTATTTATTATCCAAATATAAATTTTATAAAAACAGGGGTCAGATAAAAATTGATAGTTCCAAAATGATATGCAGGTACACAGCGTAGCAAACGCGTTTCGTGCACATGCGCACTTGGTCAGCAGTGAAACGCGTCTGTTTTTATCATTCTATTTGGATAATAAACTTTTAATTTTATTATTGGGAGACATAGTGCGCTTTTTCTATCTTCTGGATTTCTATTTTCATGTTTTTTGGCGTGTGAAGCGGTCACGCTTGGATAGCAGCCTTTGTCTCTATCATATCAACCAAGGGAGTGTGTTCCTGCCCTGTCTCCATTGAGCCGTTATGGAACATTATCATCGAATGGGACAGCTGTGAGCACTCCGTTGTGCAGGTTTCCTTGTACATACACTGAAGAAATGACACTTTGTTACAATGTAAAGTAGTGAGTGTACAACTTGTATAACAGTGTAAATTTGCTATCCCTTTAAAATAACTCAACACACAGCCATTAATGTCTAAACCGTTGGCAACAAAAGTTAGTACACCCCTAAGTGGAAATGTCCAAATTGGGCCCAAAGTGTCAATATTTTGTGTGGCCACCATTATTTTCCAGCACTGCCTTAACCCTCTTGGGCATGGAGTTTACCAGAGTTTCACAGGTTGCCACTGGAGTCCTCTTCCTCTCCTCCATGATGACATCACAGAGCTGGTGGATGTTAGAGACCTTGCGCTCCCCCACCTTCCGTTTCAGAATGCCCCACAGATGCTCAATAGGGTTTAGGTCTGGAGACATGCTTGGCCAGTCCATCACCTTTGCTCACAGCTTCTTTAGCAAGGCAGTGATCGTCTTGGAGGTGTGTTTAGGGTCGTTATCATGTTGGAATACTGCCCTGCGGCCCAGTCTCCGAAGGGAGGAGATCATGCTCTGCTTCAGTATGTCACAGTACATGTTGGCATTTATGGTTCCCTTAATGAACTGTAGCTCCCCAACTTTCTTGTGCATCATCTTTAGAAGAGGCTTCATTCTGGGACGACAGCCATGCAGACCAATTTGATGCAGTGTGCAGCGTATTGGTCTGAGCACTGACAGGCTGACCCCCCCACCCCTTAAACCTCTGCAGCAATGCTGGCAGCACTCATACGTCTGGATATAACACTGAGCACGTGCACTCAACTTCTTTGGTCGACCTTGGCGAGGCCTGTTCTGAGTGGAACCTGTCCTGTGAAACCGCTGTATGATCTTGCCCACCGTGCTGCAGCTCAGTTTCAGGGTCTTGGCAATCTTCTTATTGCCTAGGCCATCTTTATGTAGAGCAGCAATTCTTTTTTTCAGATTCTCAGAGAGTTCTTTGCCATGAGGTGCCATGTTGAACTTCCAGTGACCAGTATGAGAGAGTTTGAGAGCGATAACACCAAATTTAACACACATGCTCCCCATTCACACCTGAGACCTTATAACAATAACGAGTCACATGACACCGGGGATGGAAAATGGCTAATTGGACCCAATTTGGACATTTCCACTTAGGGGTGTACTCACTTTTGTTGCCAACGGTTTAGACATTAAAGGGACAGTCAACACAAGAATTTTTGTTGTTTAAAAAGAAAGATAATCCCATTATTACCCATTCCCCAGTTTTGCATATCCAACACAGTTATAACAATACACGTTTTACCTCTGTAATTATCTTGTATCTAATCCTCTGCTGACTGCCCCCTTATTTCAGTTCTTTTGACAGACATGCAGTTTAGCCAATCAGTGCTCACTCCTAGGTCACTTTACGTGCATGAGCTCAATGTTATCTATATGAAACATGTGAACTAATGCCCTCTAGTGGTCAAAATGTATTCAGATTAGAGGCAGTCATCAAGGTCTAAGAAATTATCATATGAACCTCCTAGGTTTAGCTTTCAACTAAGAATACCAAGAGAACAAAGCAAAATTGGTGATAAAAGTAAATTGTGAAGTTCTTTAAAATTGCATGCCCTATTTAAATCATGAAAGTTTTTTTTGGACTTGACTGTCCCTTTAATGGCTGTGTGTTGAGTTATTTTGAGGGGACAGCAAATTTACACTGTTATACAGGCTGTACACTCACTACTTTACATTGTAGCAAAGTGTCATTTCTTCAGTGTTGTCACATGAAAAGATATAATAAAATATTTACAAAAATGTGAGGGGTGTACTCACTTTTGTGAGATACTGTGTGTATATATATATATACTGTATATAAACATGTATTTATGAATAAATAGAACATTTTCTGCTATGTGAAGAACATTGGAATGTGAAATATTAATATTTCCTGTCGGCTTAGCGAACTTGAGAAAATGCAATCGGGTTTGCGCGCGAGTAAGGGTGTTATTTTTTTGTGTGCAGTTTTTACTCTATGGGGAAATACGCTTATCCGGTTTTGGTATTCAAACTTTTGCTTTTTGCATGCTTTGGGTTAGCACGTGCAAAAATATTTTACTTTCAACTTGTAATACGCACACTACCGACTCGCACAAAAAAAGCTTACTTCTAGCAGCGTTAAAGTGAGAGTGGGAGCCCAACTACCGCTCCACTGGTAATCTTGCCCTCAGATGGTAGCCCCTCTAATGGATTGGAACAGCGTAGAAAGCAATACAATCACCTGAGCAGCTGTAGTATACTGTACATTGTTTGTGCACTGGAATTCTCACGCAGACCTCCCAACCATTCTGGAACCTGTGGGATTGTCACAGGTTGGAGCCGATTTCTTGCCTGCTGGATCTCAGCCAGGGGCCCAGAGAGGCAGAACGTTTCTTCACTTTCTGCGATGAGCTTTTATTTGTGAAACATTTTCTGCAGGTCATTTTGAAATAAAATAAAGTGTTAAATTAGGCAGTTACTGCAGTTGAGCTGTTGCTTTAGTGTGTGCTGATTAACTGGAGACTAAAGCCATTTTTAAACTTTTATAATAAAGTGCAGCAGTTGAATAATGCTTTACAAATTAGCTGCAGTGAAAAATGCAATGTCTCAAAAATGTCTCAAATTAGTTTCCTTTTCTCTCAACCTAATATCACAAGGTAGAAATGTAGTAATAAAAAAGCTGCATTGCTCACAAGAACATCTTACATTCAGAAGTCGAATGAAAAACGTCCCAGAGAGCCAGTCACTGCTGCTATGCAGTGCTGCTCCATATTTGACTGTTATATTCTAACAGCAGTTTGCTCTGAATGCACAGTGTTAAGGAAAACGTATACAATGCAGCCAGAGCAAAGCTCTATTTGATAAGAACAGTCTAATATGGGGCAGTGCTGCAAATTGAAAGTGCTAACAGTTCCTGCATTTTCTGCGATGACATCTCAGATCACAGCATGTTCTGCCTTGGGCATTTGCCCAAGACAGAACATGCTGTGATCTGAGATGTCATCGCAGAAAATGCAGGAACTGTTAGCACTTTCAATTTGCAGCACTGCCCCATATTAGACTGTTCTTATCAAATAGAGCTTTGCTCTTGCCCAAGGCAGAACATGCTGTGATCTGAGATGTCATCGCAGAAAATGCAGGAACTGTTAGCACTTTCAATTTGCAGCACTGCCCCATATTAGACTGTTCTTATCAAATAGAGCTTTGCTCTGAATGCACAGTGTTAAGGAAAACGTATACAATGCAGCCAGAGCAAAGCTCTATTTGATAAGAACAGTCTAATATGGGGCAGTGCTGCAAATTGAAAGTGCTAACAGTTCCTGCATTTTCTGCGATGACATCTCAGATCACAGCATGTTCTGCCTTGGGCAAATGCCCTGGTTTCTAGGGACTCCCAGGACATGTCCAGACTCTGCTTGACCCCGCCCATAGCTTGTCTGTTTCTCCCTGTAACACACTCACTGCCCTGCTTCTCCCATAATGATCCCATCCTTCCATTACAGCCCGCCACAAGAACACTAGTAGGTCATAATCCACATCTACCCTTCTGAGAAATGTTGAGCGATTTTGGAGCAGAGACCATAGACATTAATTATCTGTGCCTGTCACAGTGGCATACAAGGTGTTACATATATTGTAAAGCAATGAATTCTAAAACAAATTATACAAGCACTCATTTTTAGTATATGCCTTGCTTTACTCACCCTAGCTAACTGCATGGAACCTACAATATGGGTAAACATTTAAATCACATTCAGAAGCAGCAAGCATTGCAGCTTCAGAGCAGGACATAACCAGTTAGCGAATTAGGTGTGGTATTTGCATATAGCCACCAATAAACAACCGTTTTCTGCATTGAGAGATGCACTGCTCCCAGGAGAGGCTTTACCTATGTGTTTAACCCATTTGCTGAGGTCACAAATGAATAAATGACATGGTCTAACAAATTAAAGCATGTAAATTTGGTTCTGGTATAGTATACATATTTCAGTGTGCACAGTGTTTTAGTATCAGCTATCCCTAAGTTTAGTATATTTAGTTTTTATGTCTGTTTAACCCAGAAGTAAAAGGAATAAATATTATGTACTGTTCCTACAGCAATATCATTGTCATTAGCAGTTTAGTAGGCAGTGGAACAATGTCGCCGCAAGCTAATAACTAGACTGGTGTTTACCCTACTCCTGGTGTATATTCTATTTCCAGGGCACTGTGAGGTGAGGGGGATTTTTCCAGTATCTGACACAGCAGTCAGCAGACGGTGCGAGCGGTGACTGCACATAATGTCCCATATGTGTCATAACAAGATGGAAGCACTTTGTAAATAACCAGACACTGCACATGTGCTTATTTATGTGGGAAAAAAAAAAGTTATTTTACTTTATTGCCAGATGTATGGGCCCAGAATTTACATTGAGATAGAGACTCATGTTTTATCTGCATTGGGGATTGCCATAAAGTGTTCTAGATCTGCAGTGCAAGGTGCATTTCAACTGGTTTTATGTTTTTTTCTTACAAGAGGAACCATCTGGATTTTCTAACCTCATTGGAAACTTTTCAGCAGCAATAAAGTGCACATTTTCCTTTTTGTATTCTTGGGTTTAATTTGGAGAGCACAGGAGTAGGAAGGCATCATGTCATAGATAGACCTACCACTCTAGATCCCCCCCCCCCATCTACATGCCTGGTTAGCCTAGACCTGGGGTGGGGAACCTTTCTGAGAATTTGTGCCCAAACTGCAGTAAATAATAAAAACATTCCTTGAATGTGCATGGTGGCTTTTTTAAAGGAATCCTTGAGCATTTGTGCCAGTCTCTCCACCCCAGGCCTAGACCAAAATATGGCCCAGCGATTAGGTATCATTAAGCAGTTTCACTGAGTCCATCTGATAGAGTGTTACATTTTATCGCAGCTCCCTATTGTCCTGCATCTTGCAGGATTGTCCCACTGTCCCTTCATTTTTTGTAATTGAAACCAGTGACTGCTTAATCACACCCCAGACTTTGCCCCTCCCATGTCATGCACTTCCCACCCACATAATGACAACACCTCCACTGAACACCCTTGAGTCTTTCCCAGGCTATTATTACTGTACCTACTGAACAACCACATCTCTACCCATGGGTCTCCCTAAATCAGGCTCAGCCTCCAAGGCCTGGACTGAATACCTGAAATGTTGGGAGACGTGATTGTGACTGCACACTCTCATTTACCACTCCCTTTGTCCAACACACATTGTGCACACCCATGTGATTGCAGCTGATAGCTGACACTGAGATTTTTCTTGTCTCTGCAATAACTCGTTACAAATTTATATAGTACATTATTAGGAGAGATGGAGGGATAGGCTCCTACACTGCGGCAAAGGGACTTGGGGGAGGGGAGCCCTACACATGGTTGCTTGGAGGGGAGGGGGGATCTGTACACTACAGACATTTTTTTAAATAAATAAAATTAAAAAGGAAATTAAACTGGGTACTGGCAGAGAGCTGCAGTAACTAAGATGGCGAAGGGGGGGGGGGGTATTAGAGAGCTGTTTGAGAGGGATAAGGGAGAAGGGAGGGAGAAATAAAAAATAAATTAATTAAAAAGAAAAAAAAAACAACTAAATCTTCATACTGGCAGACTGTCGGCCAGTACCTAAGATGGTGGTAATCAGTGTGGTGGGGGGAGAGAGTTTTTTGCAGGGAGGTGTCAGATGGGAGGGTAATTCCTACCGTCATATACAACCAGGTCGCTACAGGTCCCTGCGTGAATAGGAGAGAGCCGGACGCCGTCGGAACTTGAGGAGGAGTCACACACAGCCCTGAGAGGTGCAAGCAAGGCGTGGCTAAGCGATTGCCGCAAAATCCATAAAAAGCAAAAAAGCTGCACTCTGGAGGCACTATTGAAAACTTAAAAAGCAATGCTTTACTGAGATAAGTTAAAACATGGGCAATGAACACAAATACTCCTTACGCATTTTGTGCCGCCAACGGACACTTACTCATAGGAATAGGAAATTCGGCTCGACAACCTCCTTATTAAGTGGAATCTGTCCAATCAAATTCCAGGAAAAAAAGTTAAAAAGACACACTATAAAAAAATGTCTGTTAGGCATGAAAATTGTATATACAAATGCTAGCCGGAAGGAAAAACTAGGCAAATGAGAATATGAGCCTATAATTGCAAATATTATAACAGTGTTAAAAACCTAGTTCGACCGCACATCGAAAATGAATGATTCTTAGAAATGCTAAACATAGCTTAAACATTCTGTCAAACATATTACTAAATGGTTAACAAGTACAGCTCAATTGTCAAAAATAAAAAAAGCAACAAACTTAAAGGGACAGTAAACCTCAAAAATAATGTTATATAATTCTGCACATAGTGCAGAATTATAAAACATTATATTAGTGCAAACATTATAAAACATAATTTCCCCTTTGAATTTTTTTTTTTTTAAAAAATGCTGTTTTACAGACCCGCTCTCTGTGCTCTTCTGAGTGGGTCTGTTTGTTTCACACAGCGCATCGGGCCAGCTGTATAGTCACAGCCCGACCCGACCGCGCCATTATACACAGTGCAGCTCGCTCCTGCTGTCAGACAGAGCAGGAGTGAGCTGCACTGTGTATAATGGCTCGGTCGGGCCGGGCTGTGACTATACAGCTGGCCCGATGTGCTGTGGGAAACAAACAGACCCGCTCAGAAGAGCACAGAGAGCGGGTCTGTAAAACAGCAGTTTTCTCTTGTTAGGTGTATCCAGTCCACGGATCATCCATTACTTGTGGTATATTCTCCTTCCCAACAGGAAGTTGCAAGAGGATCACCCACAGCAGAGCTGCTATATAGCTCCTCCCCTAACTGCCATACCCAGTCATTCTCTTGCAAGCTCTCAACATAGCTGGAGGTAGTTAGAGGAAAGTGGTAAAATATAGTTAGTTTTTTCTTCAATCAAAAGTTTATTGTTTTTAAATGGTACTGGAGTGTACTATTTTATCCCAGGCAGCATTTAGAAGAAGAATCTGCCTGCGTTTTTCTATGATCTTAGCAGAAGTAACTAAGATCCACTGCCGTTCTCACATATGTCTGAGGAGTGAGGTAACTTCAGAGGGAGAATGGTGTGCAGGGTATCCTGCAATAAGGTATGTGCAGTTAGGTTTTTCTAGGGATGGAATTTGCTAGAAAATGCTGCTGATACTGGATTAATGTAAGTTAAAGCCTAAATGCAGTGATTTAATAGCGACTAGTATCAGGCTTGCTATCAGAGGTATATACTCTGATTAATGTGCAATATAAAACGTTTGCTGGCATGTTTAATCGTTTTTATATATGCTTTGGTGATAAAACTTATTGGGGCCTAGTTTTTTCCACATGGCTGGCTTTATTTTTGCCTAGAAACAGTTTCCTGAGGCTTTCCACTGTTATAGTATAAAAGTTACAGTTGGTGCAGTTAAAATTACAAACTGTGACATTCAGTTTCCCTCAGCAGTCCCCTGCATGCTATAGGACATCTCTGAAGGGCTCAAAAGGCTTCAAAAGTAGGAGCTGTGGCAGTTGTTATGACTGTTTAAAAAACATATTTTTCGTTTTGTTAATCTGTTTTTTGTATTAAGGGGTTAATCATCCATTTGCAAGTGGGTGCAATGCTCTGCTAACTTGTTACATACACTGTAAAAATTTCGTTAGTTTAACTGCCTTTTTTCACTGCTATTTCAAATTTTGGCAAAATTTGTTTCTCTTAAAGGCACAGTAACGTTTTTTATATTGCTTGTTAACTTGATTTAAAGTGTTTTCCAAGCTTGCTAGTCTCATTGCTAGTCTGTACAAACATGTCTGACATAGAGGAAACTCCTTGTTCATTATGTTTAAAAGCCATGGTGGAACCCCATAGGAGAATGTGTACTAAATGTATTGATTTCACTTTAAACAATAAAGAACAGCTGTTATCTTTAAAATAATAATCACCAGAGGATTCTGACGAGGGGGAAGTTATGCCGACTAACTCTCCCCACGTGTCGGACCCTTTGACTCCCGCTCAAGGGACTCACGCTAAAATGGGCCAAGTACATCAAAGACGCCCATAGCGATTACTTTGCAGGACATGGCGGCAATCATGGATAATACCCTGTCAGCGGTA
Organism: Bombina bombina; assembly: GCF_027579735.1. Lineage (NCBI taxonomy): Eukaryota > Metazoa > Chordata > Amphibia > Anura > Bombinatoridae > Bombina > Bombina bombina. The sequence goes on along the minus strand of NC_069501.1, from coordinate 1,255,812,787 downwards.
TTAGCCAGACTGCCTGAATTCAGAGGAAAGCGCGATAGCTCTGGGGTTAGACGTTGCTTGGAGAGGTTTTAGCTGCTCTGAATGACTGTGACACAATTGCAGTGCCAGAGAAATTGTGTAGACTGGATAAATACTATGCGGTGCCGGTGTGTACTGACGTTTTTCCAATACCTAAAAGGTTTACAGAAATTATTACTAAGGAGTGGGACAGACCCGGTGTGCCGTTTCCCCCCCCTCCTATTTTTAGAAAAATGTTTCCAATAGATGCCACCACACGGGACTTATGGCAGACGGTCCCTAAGGTGGAGGGAGCAGTTTCTACTTTAGCAAAGCGTACCACTATCCCTGTCGAGGACAGTTGTGCTTTTTCAGATCCAATGGATAAAAAATTAGAAGGTTACCTTAAGAAAATGTTTATTTAACAAGGTTTTATCCTGCAGCCCCTTGCATGCATTGCTCCTGTCACTGCTGCTGCGGCGTTCTGGTTTGAGTCTCTGGAAGTGGCCTTTCAGACAGCTACTCCATTGACTGAAATACTTGACAAGCTTAGAACACTTAAGCTAGCTAATTCTTTTGTTTCTGATGCCATTGTTCATTTGACTAAACTAACGGCTAAGAATTCTGGATTCGCCATTCAGGCGCGTAGAGCGCTATGGCTTAAATCTTGGTCAGCTGACGTGACTTCAAAGTCTAAATTACTTAACATTCCCTTCAAGGGGCAGACCCTATTCGGGCCTGGTTTGAAGGAAATTATTGCTGACGTTACTGGAGGTAAGGGTCATACCCTTCCTCAGGACAGGGCCAAATCAAGGGCCAAACAGTCTAATTTTCGTGCCTTTCGAAACTTCAAGGCAGGTGCATCATCAACTTCCTCTGCTACAAAACAAGAGGGAACTTTTGCTCAATCCAAGCAGGCCTGGAAATCTAACCAGTCCTAGAACAAGGGCAAGCAGGCTAGAAAGCCTGCTGCTGCCTCCAAGACAGCATGAAGGAACGGCCCCCTATCCGGCAACGGATCTAGTAGGGGGCAGACTTTCTGTCTTCGCCCAGGCGTGGGCAAGAGATGTTCAGGATCCCTGGGCGTTGGAGATCATATCTCAAGGATATCTTCTGGACTTCAAAGCTTCCCCCCCACAAGGGAGATTTCACCTTTCGAGATTATCTGTAAACCAGATAAAGAAAGAGGCATTCTTACGCTGTGTGCAAGACCTCCTAATAATGGGAGTGATCCATCCAGTTCCACAGATGGAACAAGGACAGGGATTTTATTGAAATCTGTTTGTGGTTCCCAAAAAAGAGGGAACCTTCAGACCAATTTTGGATCTAAAGATCTTAAACAAATTCCTCAGAGTTCCATCGTTCAAAATGGAAACTATTCGGACAATCCTACCTATGATCCAGGAGGGTCAGTACATGACCACATTGGATTTGAAGGATGCTTACCTTCACATACCGATTCACAAAGATCATCATCGGTTCCTAAGGTTTGCCTTTCTAGACAGGCATTACCAGTTTGTGGCTCTTCCCTTCAGGTTAGCTACAGCCCCAAGAATTTTTACAAAGGTTCTGGGGTCTCTTCTGGTGGTCCTAAGACCACGGGGCATAGCAGTGGCCCCTTATCTAGACGACATCCTGATACAGGCGTCAAACTTCCAAATTGCCAAATCTCATACGGACATAGTGTTGGCATTTCTGAGGTCGCATGGGTGGAAAGTGAACTAGGGAAAGAGTTCTCTATCACCCCTCACAAGGGTTTCCTTCCTAGGAACTCTGATAGATTCTGTAGAAATGAAAATTTACCTGACGGAGTCCAGGTTTTTAAAGCTTCTAAATTCCTGCCGTGTTCTTCACTACATTCCGCGCCCTTCGGTGGCTCAGTGCATGGAAGTGATCGGCTTAATGGTAGCGGCGATGGACATAGTGCCATTTGCGCGCCTACATCTCAGACCGCTGCAATTATGCATGCTCAGTCAGTGGAATGGGGATTACACAGATTTGTCCCCTCTGCTAAATCTGGATCAAGAGACCAGAGATTCTCTTCTCTGGTGGCTATCTCGGGTCCATCTGTCCAAAGGTATGACCTTTCGCAGGCCAGATTGGACAATTGTAACAACAGATGCCAGTCTTCTAGGTTGGGGTGCAGTTTGGAATTCCCTGAAGGCTCAGGGATCGTGGACTCAGGAGGAGAAACTCCTCCCAATAAATATTCTGGAGTTAAAAGCAATATTCATTGCTCTTCTAGCTTGGCCTCAGTTAGCAACCCTGAGGTTCATCAGATTTCAGTCGGACAACATCACGACTGTGACTTACATCAACCATCAAGGGGGGACCAGGAGCTCCCTAGCGATGTTAGAAGTCTCCAAGATAATTCGCTGGGCAGAGACTCACTCTTGCCATCTATCAGCGATCCATATCCCAGGTGTAGAGAACTGGGTGGCGGATTTTCTGTCGTCAGACATTTCATCCGGGGGAGTGGGAACTCCATCCGGAGGTGTTTGCTCAATTGGTTCATCGTTGGGGCACACCAGAATTGGATCTCATGGCGTCTCGCCAGAACGCCAAGCTTCCTTGTTACGGATCCAGGTCCAGGGACCCAGAAGAGACGCTGATAGATGCTCTAGCAGCACCGTGGTACTTCAACCTGGCTTATGTGTTTCCACCGTTTCCTCTGCTCCCTTGACTGATTGCCAAAATCAAACAGGAGAGAGCATCAGTGATCTTGATCGCGCCTGCGTGGCCACGCAGGACCTGGTATGCAGACCTGGTGGACATGTCATCCTTTCCACCTTGGCCTCTGCCTCTGAGACAAGACCTTCTACTACAAGGTCCTTTCAATCATCCAAATCTAATTTCTCTGAGACTGACTGCCTGGAGATTGAACGCTTGATTTTATCAAGGCGTGGCTTCTCCGAGTCAGTCATTGATACCTTAATACAGGCACGAAAGCCTGTAACCAGGAAAATCTACCATAAGATATGGCGCAAATATCTTCATTAGTGTGAATCCAAGAATTACTCATGGAGTAAGGTTAGGATTCCTAGGATATTGTCCTTTCTCCAAGAGGGTTTGGATAAAGGATTATCAGCTAGTTCTTTAAAGGGACAGATTTCTGCTCTGTCTATCCTTTTGCACAAGCGTCTGGCAGAGGTTCCAGACGTCCAGGCATTTTGTCAGGCTTTGGTTAGAATTAAGCCTGTGTTTAAACCGGTTGCTCCTCCATGGAGCTTAAACTTGGTTCTTAAGGTTCTTCAAGGAGTTCCGTTTGAACCCCTTCATTCCATTGATATCAAATTTTTATCTTGGAAAGTTCTGTTTTTGATGGCTATTTCCTCGGCTCGTAGAGTCTCTGAGTTATCAGCTTTACAATGTGATTCTCCTTATCTGATTTTCCATACAGATAAAGTAGTTCTGCATACAAAACCTGGGTTTTTACCTAAGGTAGTTTCCAACAAGAATATCAATCAAGAGATTGTTGTTCCATCATTGTGTCCTAATCCTTCTTCAAAGAAGGAACGTCTTTTACATAATTTGGACGTAGTCCGTGCTTTAAAGTTTTACTTACAAGCGACTAAAGATTTTCGTCAAACATCTTCCCTGTTTGTTGTTTACTCTGGACAGAGGAGAGGTCAAAAGGCTTCGGCAACCTCTCTTTCTTTTTGGCTTCGGAGCGTAATATGCTTAGCCTATGAGACTGCTGGACAGCAGCCCCCTGAAAGGATTACAGCTCAGTCTACTAGAGCTGTGGCTTCCACCTGGGCCTTTAAAAATGAGGTTTCTGTTGAACAGATTTGCAAAGCGGCGACTTGGTCTTCGCTTCATACCTTTTCAAAATTTTACAAATTTGATACTTTTGCTTCTTCGGAGGCTATTTTTGGGAGAAAGGTTCTACAGGCAGTGGTCCCTTCCGTTTAAGTACCTGCCTTGTCCCTCCCTTCATCCGTGTACTTTAGCTTTGGTATTGGTATCCCACAAGTAATGGATGATCCGTGGACTGGATACACCTAACAAGAAAAAACATAATTTATGCTTACCTGATAAATTTATTTCTCTTGTGGTGTATCCAGTCCACGGCCCGCCCTGTCCTTTTAAGGCAGGTCTAAATTTTAAACTACAGTCACCACTGCACCCTATGGTTTCTCCTTTCTCGGCTAGTTTCGGTCGAATGACTGGATATGGCAGTTAGGGGAGGAGCTATATAGCAGCTCTGCTGTGGATGATCCTCTTGCAACTTCCTGTTGGGAAGGAGAATATCCCACAAGTAATGGATGATCCGTGGACTGGATACACCACAAGGGAAATAAATTTATCAGGTAAGCATAAATTATGTTTTTTTTAAAAATTAAAAGGGTATATTATGTTTTACAAAGTTTGGCTAATATAATGTTATATAATTCTGCACTATGTGCAGAATTATATAACATTATTTTTAAGGTTTACTGACACTTTAGAAAAGGTAATTGCCCCAATGTGTTTAAACATGAAATGGAAATTTTGTATGGGAAGAGAAAAAGGCGAACAATTTGCATTAAATTGCAGTGCCAGACAAGAAGTCAATGATCCATATTTATAATAAAAGTTTATAAGTGATTATTGGTGGGAAAGAACAATTATTATTATTTTATGTTGTTTTATTTTATTTCATTTTGTTTTATTTTACTTAATTTGTTAGGGGATATAATTTAAGATACAAAGAGATTTTACTCTACAAAAATACTCATTTCCCCATTCCCTATTAATCCCCCCTGGAGTTACTGTTCTTAACTTATAAATACAAAACATTTCTTGTTTTGATAATAATTTGTTTCTATCTCCTCTTATTGTTTTTTTCACTATATCGATGACTTATAACTTGTGACAGACCCCTACGGATGATGGATTCAGGCATTATGTTAAGTCACCCTGTGCCCATTATAGGTACAGGGTGCAAATCCAACAGTACTGGAGGGGTTAACTTCAGTTTTGAGTAACTGTTGTTGGAGGGGTTAACTTCAGTTTTGAGTAACTGTTGTTGGAGGGGTTAACTTCAGTTTTGAGTAACTGTTGTTGGAGGGGTTAACTTCAGTTTTGAGTAACTGTTGTTGGAGGGGTTAACTTCAGTTTTGAGTAACTGTTGTTGGAGGGGTTAACTTCAGTTTTGAGTAACTGTTTTGTCTAAGACAGTTGGAGTTGTTTTTAAAACCAGAAGTAAGCAGGAGAAGGACTATAAACAAGTATCTGAGGAAAAGGACCTGATTTTAAAGAAAACACAGAGTTCTGAGAGTTGAAGGAGAGTGTCAACCAGGTGGGAGACCTGCATAACTACCGGGCATATATCCCTCAATAAAGTAGATTCTGTTTTACCCTCAAGACGGAGCTTGGTCTCGTTCGTGTGTTGCTGATCCCGTATTCAGGGCATCTTTCATCTGGTATTAACCAGGGTTTTACCATAACATTATAACTTTTATGTTGAATTTATTGGTCATATGTACAGAAAAATGGTGTCTAGCTACTGCTGACTCTTTGTTAAAATTCTTAGTGTCATTAATGTGCACTCTCATGCGTGATCTCAACTGTCTCGACGTTTGACCTGTATATTGCTGTCTGCAAATATTGCGCTCCAGGAAATAAACCACGTACTCGCTTCTGCAATTTCCATAAAAATCCATCTCAAATTGTTCCTCTGTAACAGAGCTGGTAAACGTGTTACCAGAGCTAATAATGTCACAAGTGAGACAAGGACCTGTGCCACACCTGAAAGTGCCCTTCCTTTGTAACCAATTTCTGTTATTGTATTGTTTAGAACGGACTAAACTAGCTGATAGTTTGTTAGATAAGGTAGGTGCCCTTTTTTGGAACAAACTTGCACTTATCGGCTACTTCACACGGTACTTCATCTTGTCTCAGAATGTATAAGTTCTTCAAAATGGCACAAAACAAGTGGTCAGAATATTCTGTAGAAAAAAAACTGTGAATCTTTGAGTTCCTTATCTCTTTTCCTAGGGTTGTTTATTAGATCCTGCTGTGTAAAAGTGCTTACTTCTTTGAGACTGTTGCCTAACAATTTCTCATTATAGCCCCTCTCTTTCAGCCTTTCTGTGAGCGCTATTACTTGTCTATTGAATTGCCCATCTGAATTAGTATTTCTCCTTAGACGCAAGAACTGACCCCTAGGAATTGAACGAATCAAATGAGGTGGGTGGCAAGAGCCCCGCATGCAAGGTAATTCCTCTACTACAATAATATTACCCTTGCCAGCTAACTAATTAACCCCTTCATTGCCAGGAATTTCATAAGTGTGGTGCACAGCTGCAATCAGTGACCTTCCAATTACCAAATAGCGTTGGCAAAGCCATGCATGTTTGCTATTTCTGAATAGCCTTTATAATCATTTGTGTTATTTGTGCACAAGCGGTATGGAAATAATTTCAGTGAGAAAGCCGAAGCTTGTGAAAAAAGTTGACAATTTTTTTTATATGATCTCGTTTGGCTATGAAATGGTGGCATGAAATATACCAAAATAGACCTAAAACAGGGCTCTTCTTATGTTAAAACAGAGTGTTACCAAAAATGCTAAAAATTCTCTGTTATTTTTACCAACATTTGAGGATTGTAAAGCTAGAGCACGAGAGTTGACTTGAAGGAATATGGTTATTTAAAACGTGGCAAATTACTTCTATTTCCCTTCATACGTTTTTTGGGGGATGAAACTATCTCTAATTTCTTACGTTGACAGTGATGTAATAGGTGTATTAGGGACGTCCCTTTCCTTTTTCCTCCAATGATCTTTTTCTTTCTTTCTGTTTTGTTTGTTTTTGTGTTTTTTTCCCTTCACTCACACATTATTAATGATTATTTATCTAAAGCCATCCTCTTCAAACAACGTCCTAACGAAGAATGAGAGTTCCTTTAAATGACATCATCCAAGATGGCATCCCTTGAATTCCGATTGGCTGATAGGATTCTATCAGCCAATCGGAATTAAGGTAGGAAAAATCCTATTGGCTGATGCAAGCAGCCAATAGGATTGAGGTCACATTCAATTGGCTGATTGGAACAGCCAATAGAATGCAAGCTCAATCCTATTGGCTGATCCAATCAGCCAATAGGATTTTTCCTACCTTAATTCCGATTGGATGATAGAATCCTATCAGCCAATCGGAATTCAAGGGACGCCATCTTGGATGACGTCATTTAAAGGAACCTTCATTCTTCGTTAGGACGTCGTTTGAAGAGGATGGCTCCGCGTCGGCTGGATAGAAGATGGCTCCGCTCCGCTCCGGAAGGATGAAGATAGAAGATGCCACTTGGATGAAACCTTCTGCCGTCTGGAGGACCTCTTCTGCCCCGATCGGATGAAGACTTCTGCCGTATGGAGGACGATGGCTCAAGGTAGGGTGATCTTCAGGGGGTTAGAGTTAGGTTTTTTTAAGGGGGAATTGGGTGGGTTTTAGAGTAAGGGTGTGTGGGTGGTGGGTTTTAATGTTGGGGGGTTGTATTTTTCTTTTACAGTTAAAAGAGCTGATTTTCTCTTGTTAAGTGTATCCAGTCCACGGATCATTCATTACTTGTGGGATATTCTCCTTCCCAACAGGAAGTTGCAAGAGGATCACCCACAGCAGAGCTGCTATATAGCTCCTCCCCTAACTGCCATATCCAGTCATTCTCTTGCAACTCTCAACAAAGATGGACGTAGTAAGAGGAGAGTGGTGTATTATAGTTAGTTTCTTAACTTCAATCAAAAGTTTGTTATTTTTAAATGGTACCGGAGTGTACTGTTTTATCAAAGGCAGCATTAGAAGAAGAATCTGCCTGTGATTTCTATGATCTTAGCAGAAGTAACTAAGATCCATTGCCGTTCTCACATATTCTGAGGAGTGAGGTAACTTCAGAGAGGGAATGGCGTGCAGGTTTTCCTGCAATAAGGTATGTGCAGTAAACATATTTCTAGGGATGGAACTTGCTAGAAAAATGCTGCTGATACCGGATTAATGTAAGTTAAGCCTAAATGCAGTGATTTAATAGCGACTGGTATTAGGCTTATTAACAGAGATACATACTCTTATAAAAGTGTAATATAAAACGTTTGCTGGCATGTTAATCGTTTTTATATATGCTTTGGTGATAAAACTTATTGGGGCCTAGTTTTTTCCACATGGCTGGCTTTATTTTTGCCTAGAAACAGAGGCTTTCCACTGTTATAGTATAAAAGTTACAGTTGGTGCAGTTAAAATTACAAACTGTGACATTCAGCTTCCCTCAGCAGTTCCCTCGCCGTCGCCGCTACTATATTAAAGTTATTAACCCCTAAATCTAAGTCTAAACCTAACCCTAACCCCCCCTAACTTAAATATAATTTAAATTAAACGAAATACATTTAACATAATTAAATAAATTATTCCTATTTTAAACTAAATGCTTACCTGTAAAATAAACCCTAAGCTAGCTACAATATAACTAATAGTTACATTGTAGCTATCTTAGGATTTATATTTATTTTACAGGCAACATTGTATTTGTTTTAACTAGGTACAATAGTTATTAAATAGTTATTAACTATTTAATAACTACCTAGCTAAAATAAGTACAAAATTACCTGTAAAATAAATCCTAACCTAAGTTACAATTACACCTAACACTACACTATCATTAAATAAATTATCTAAATTACCTACAATTAATTACAATTAAATTCAATAAACTAAATTATGAAGAAAAAAACCCACTAAATTACAGAAAATAAAAAAAGAATTACAAGAATTTTAAACTAATTACACCTAATCTAATCCCCCTAATAAAATAAAAAAGCCCCCAAAATAATAACATTTTCCTACCCTATACTAAATGACAAATAGCCCTTAAAAGGGCCTTTTGCGGGGCATTGCCCCAAAGTAATCAGCTCTTTTACCTTTAAAAGAAAAATACAATACCCCCCCAACATTAAAACCCACCATCCACACACCCCTACTCTAAAACCCACCCAATCCCCCCTTAAAGTGATGGTAAACTCTCCCCTTTTTAAAATCAGATCTGGAATGTAAGCGCTATTTTAGATGGAGTTTAATTCATTAGCTGTAATGAAGATGCAGTATAACATGCTTTTTAATATAGATATGAAATTCAAATACTGCATGCTCCTCCGCCCACTTCAAAAGTAAAATTTTCTGTGAGCTAACAGATTGAATTGTTGTCCAATCAGAGCTCTCCCCATATGGCACTTTTGTTGTAGCTAGAGCATTGATTGGAGAGTAATTCAATCATTTAGCTGACAGGAAAATTGACTTTTGAAGTGGGTGGTGTAACGTGGGGTATTTGAATTTCATATCTATATTAATAACTAAGTTATACTGCATCTTCATTGCACATGATGAATAAAACCCCATCTAAAATAGCGCTTACATTCCAGATCTGATTTTAAAAAGGGGAGAGTTTACCATCACTTTAAAGAAACCTAACTCTAACCCCCTGAAGATCTCCCTACCTTGAGCCGTCTTCACCCAGCCGGGCACAAGTGGTCCTCCATACGGCAGAAGTCTTCATCCGATCGGGGCAGAAGAGGTCCTCCAGATGGCAGAAGGTTTCATCCAAGCGGCATCTTCTATCTTCATCCTTCCGGAGCGGAGCGGAACCATCTTCTATCCAGCCGACGCGGAGCCATCCTCTTCAAACAACATCCTAACGAAGAATGAGAGTTCCTTTAAATGACATCATCCAAGATGGCGTCCCTTGAATTCCGATTGGCTGATAGGATTCTATCAGCCAATCGGAATTAAGGTAGGAAAAATCCTATTGGCTGATGCAAGCAGCCAATAGGATTGAGGTCGCATTCAATTGGCTGATTGGAACAGCCAATAGAATGCGAGCTCAATCCTATTGGCTGATCCAATCAGCCAATAGGATTTTTCCTACCTTAATTCCGATTGGATGATAGAATCCTATCAGCCAATCGGAATTCAAGGGACGCCATCTTGGATGACGTCATTTAAAGGAACCTTCATTCTTCGTTAGGACGTCGTTTGAAGAGGATGGCTCCGCGTTGGCTGGATAGAAGATGGCTCCGCTCCGCTCCGGAAGGATGAAGATAGAAGATGCCACTTGGATGAAACCTTCTGCCGTCTGGAGGACCTCTTCTGCTCCGATCGGATGAAGACTTCTGCCGTATGGAGGACGACGGCTCAAGGTAGGGTGATCTTCAGGGGGTTAGAGTTAAGTTTTTTTAAGGGGGAATTGGGTGGGTTTTAGAGTAAGGGTGTGTGGGTGGTGGGTTTTAATGTTGGGGGGGTTGTATTTTTCTTTTACAGTTAAAAGAGCTGATTTTCTCTTGTTAAGTGTATCCAGTCCACGGATCATCCATTACTTGTGGGATATTCTCCTTCCCAACAGGAAGTTGCAAGAGGATCACCCACAGCAGAGCTGCTATATAGCTCCTCCCCTAACTGCCATATCCAGTCATTCTCTTGCAACTCTCAACAAAGATGGACGTAGTAAGAGGAGAGTGGTGTATTATAGTTAGTTTCTTAACTTCAATCAAAAGTTTGTTATTTTTAAATGGTACCGGAGTGTACTGTTTTATCAAAGGCAGCATTAGAAGAAGAATCTGCATGTGATTTCTATGATCTTAGCAGAAGTAACTAAGATCCATTGCCGTTCTCACATATTCTGAGGAGTGAGGTAACTTCAGAGAGGGAATGGCGTGCAGGTTTTCCTGCAATAAGGTATGTGCAGTAAACATATTTCTAGGGATGGAACTTGCTAGAAAAATGCTGCTGATACCGGATTAATGTAAGTTAAGCCTAAATGCAGTGATTTAATAGCGACTGGTATTAGGCTTATTAACAGAGATACATACTCTTATAAAAGTGTAATATAAAACGTTTGCTGGCATGTTAATCGTTTTTATATATGCTTTGGTGATAAAACTTATTGGGGCCTAGTTTTTTCCACATGGCTGGCTTTTTTTTTTGCTAGAAACAGTTTTCCTGAGGCTTTCCACTGTTATAGTATAAAAGTTACAGTTGGTGCAGTTAAAATTACAAACTGTGACATTCAGCTTCCCTCAGCAGTCCCCTGCATGCTATAGGACATCTCTGATGGGCTCAAAAGGCTTCAAAAGTAGGAGCTGTGGCAGTTGTTATGACTGTTTAAAAAACATATTTTTCGTTTTGTTAATCTGTTTTTTGTATTAAGGGGTTAATCATCCATTTGCAAGTGGGTGCAATGCTCTGCTAACTTGTTACATACACTGTAAAAACTTTGTTAGTGTAACTGCCTTTTTTCACTGTTATTTCAAATTTTGCCAAAATTTGTTTCTCATAAAGGCACAGTAACGTTTTTTATATTGCTTGTTAACTTTGTTTAAAGTGTTTTCCAAGCTTGCTAGTCTCATTGCTAGTCTGTACAAACATGTCTGACACAGAGGAAACTACTTGTTCATTATGTTTAAAAGCCATTGTGGAGCCCCATAGGAGAATGTGTACTAAATGTATTGATTTCACCTTAAACAGTAAAGATCAGTCTTTATCTATAAAAGAATTGTCACCAGAGGGGTCTGTCGAGGGGGAAGTTATGCCGACTAACTCTCCCCACGTGTCGGACCCTTCGCCTCCCGCACGAGGGACGCACGCTAATATCGCGCCAAGTACATCAGGGATGCCCATAGCGATTACTTTGCAGGACATGGCTGCAATCATGAATAATACCCTGTCACAGGTATTAGCCAGATTGCCTGAATTGAGAGGCAAGCGCGATAGCTCTGGGGTTAGACGAGATACAGAGCGTGTAGATGCTGTAAGAGCCATGTCTGATACTGCGTCACAATATGCAGAACCTGAGGACGGAGAGCTTCAGTCTGTGGGTGACGTCTCTGAATCGGGGAGACCTGATTCAGAGATTTCTAATTTTAAATTTAAGCTTGAGAACCTCTGTGTGTTTCTTGGGGAGGTATTAGCTGCTCTGAATGACTGTGACACATTTGCAGTGCCAGAGAAATTGTGTAGGCTGGATAAGTACTATGCAGTGCCGGTGAGTACTGATGTTTTTCCAATACCTAAAAGGCTTACAGAAATTATTAGTAAGGAGTGGGATAGACCCGGTGTGCCTTTTTCCCCACCTCCTATATTTAGAAAAATGTTTCCAATAGATGCCACTACACGGGACTTATGGCAGACAGTCCCTAAGGTGGAGGGAGCAGTTTCTACTTTAGCAAAGCGTACCACTATTCCGGTTGAGGACAGTTGTGCTTTTTCAGATCCAATGGATAAAAAATTAGAGGGTTACCTTAAGAAAATGTTTATTCAACAAGGTTTTATTTTACAGCCCCTTGCATGCATTGCGCCTGTCACTGCTGCGGCGGCGTTCTGGTTTGAGGCCCTGGAAGAGGCCATCCATACAGCTCCATTGACTGAAATTATTTACAAGCTTAGAACACTTAAGCTAGCTAACTCATTTGTTTCTGATGCCATTGTTCATTTGACTAAACTAACGGCTAAGAATTCCGGATTCGCCATCCAGGCACTGTCAGAGTATATGAATATTATGATGAATATTACATATGTGTACATATATATATATATATATGTATATTTTATACACTGTATATGTTAGATGAGAACTCAGGATTAATTAAACATGAGTTTGTTGAACACAGCTTCTAATACACGTCTATCAGGATTGACGATCAGTAGAGCCTTTTTGAAACACAAACATTTCTTTTCTAAAGGAAATAGCTCAGTGACCCTATTCATTTGACTATATATGCAGATTTTATAACCTCAGAACATTTGGTGAGGTGAGAAAAGAATGTGTTCAAGGACCCCTTTGGAATTTGACACGTGTGATACAACAGTTCTATCTCACTGAATCTCTATTTGAAGACTTACTGAAAAAACCCCTCTTGGGGGAAGGTGACACAAATAAAATCAAATACACATCTGCACTGCTGGCTAAACAGGAAATATGCTGTTTTAAAGACTCTTACAACTCCTCATGGATTGACCCCATGTGGAGCAATAAAGGCCTTGGAAAACACAGACAAATACTAAGGTGTGACTCTGGAAGTTCACGTAAGCAGACAGCAAATAAACATTTTTTTTTCTCTCTCTGTTTAAATACATGCCCCAGAATGTATTAAATATAGAAATTTGGGAAATTGTCTAAATTCTATATTATTATTACATGGGTATTTGCTAAGCTTGGGAGGTAACTGTTTTAGTCAGTCAAAAATGTGTAATAACCTCTGTTTTTGCTTATATTTTTCAGACAGATAAATTCAGATATACATAGAAATGATATATATGTTTTGAAAACACAAAAGATCTTACTTAGCCTCTGTGTTTTTAAGAATATAAATAAATACTTGTGGACCATACACATACTAATGATTGAATCATCTCTAATAATTATTTCTATTTTTATTGCAGACAACCATTGGTCATGAGCATCAATCTTAGAAAGAGACGGAATGCCGCATGAAATGAATTAAGTCATATCATATAAACATACAAATAAATGTTTATAAAGTTTCACATACATCTTTTAAAATATAGTGAGATGAAAATATGGAAGTTACTTTGATGTGATATGACTATGAGATATATATTTGATGTGATATAACTATGAAATATAAGTTATTTTAATATAATGTTAGATATGTGATGTTTCATATCAAAATGATCAGAAAATTCATTAAGATATAACTTATCCAAAACAAATATTATGAATAGTTGTCGCAGTAAATTATGATAAAAATAAATAACCATTTTATGAAAAAAAAAAAAAAATTAACTTGCTTAAAAATGTCAGAAATGCTGTATTGTATTGCTATGTTGTACTGTGTGCTGCCACCTGGTGTTATGTTGCGAGAACTACAGCCAGAAGGTTCTTTCTGGCTGTTAAAAATGAAATTTCCAAGGGCCAATCCGATTTAGACTTCCCAGATAACCAATGGGAAGGTCAGCTCCCGTAGTGCCACCCACATGATGTCATCAATGATTATATAATGGGAGTGTTGAATGCACAAGAGAGAGTTGTCTGTAACTTGTTGAAAATTAGTGATCTGATTTTGGCTGCGATATACCTGAAAAAAAAAAAGTTCACTTCAGCAAGGAGCTTAAAACTTATCCTTGATTTGTGCAAAAAACCTTCTTTCAAATGAGATGACCTAAAGACCGCTACGAATTGGATCTGTTGCAAAACATTGGGAACCGGATTGCTGTTTATTTGGGTGATGTATATAAAAGTTTTATTATAAGATAAGTTATATGCATAGTCAATTTGTATTTAATAGATTTAAAGAAACAGTGTGTTTTAGTTAGCATTTCACAGCCTATATATATATTGTTTAAATCTGCGTCTGATTGACCAAGTAACTCATCTATGCAAGTTCTGATATTGTCAGTTAATTTTGTATTAGGATAAATTGCAGTTAACCTCTTAAGGACATATGACGGAATTTTTCCGTCATAAAACAATTGAGCAAACTGAAAGCTGTGTCCTTAAAGGGTTAAATAGCAGAATATATATATTATCCTATTGTTTTATAAACACTGTTTAGAATTGTATTGCTTGGATGTTAAAGGTTTTTAATCCCATTGTGTTAAATAAATAAAAGGCTGAATTGTGAAGGTATATTTTTCTGGGTTTTGTAAGAAGGATAGCATATCTTAAGAGTTGGTTTTAACGCATATAAACTTTTATTTAGTTTCCTTTTACTGCAAATATAGTTCAATATGTTTATGGATATTAACTAAATAAAAGAATTCAGATATTTATATTAATTGTATGGTCTAGTAGGTGCATGGTTGATAAGGGTTTCTATTTCTTTGTATTGTGTTTATAACCCTGCCATAAACTTATATATATTATTTGGATAGCACTACTAAGATTTTCATAAATATACTGACATAATAATTGGAGGCATTGCATGAGATTTAATAATATCCATCATAATTGATATAATATATTTGTAAGTAAATAGAAATTATTATAAAAGAGAAAAAAAAAAAAAAATTCATATTTCGATATTAATATTTTGAAGATATAATTTTTTTTGAAAGGTTGAAATATTGATTTTCATATTTCGAGATTGACATTAATATCTTGAGATATTATTAAAGATTAATTTTGAAAAATTAATAAAAATATTAATTTTTCATATTTCAAAATTAATCAAAAATATTAATTTTTCATATTTTCAAAGTTAATCAAAAAATATTAATTTTTCATATTTCGGAATATTAATTTTTCATATTTCAAAATTAATAATATTTTTTTTTTTTTTTTTTTTGAAATATAAAATTTTTCTCTCTGTTTATTGGCAAAAATTGTATTAGCATTTTAGTTAAATAAATACTAAACCAATATAATAATGTCTGTAGCCAGAAGTGACTCATTTAATTCTATACATAGCAATGAAATTGGTCCCATAACCATACCTATTACTAAAGGTCAGGTCCTTAAGAAAGATATCTTAAGTTACATTAAAGGGAAGTTAAATATTGCTGGTGAATTAAATGATTTTGTGGATATGCTTGAAACTAGGGCTAAAAATATTACCGTTAATAATAATATGTGGAATGAAGAGAATGAATTCTTCCAGGAATTATTAATGATTAATCAATGCAAAGATCCCAAAAAGCGAGAAAAACTAATACTAAAATCTTGGCCCCTTTTAATATGCATAATTGACGAAATGTCGTTTTGTGTCACAGACAAACGATTGCAAATACAGGAGCTAGAAAATAGTATTCGTTCCTCGCGCAGACGCGAAGAGGGTTTAAAAACAGCCAAAAATAAAATGGATGAATTTGCCCAAAACCTAGCCACCTTAGATAAGCACAATATGGACTTAATCGCACAGATACAAGATTTAAATAAACAGCTTGCGCAAAGCCAGAGAGAATTAAGCGATTTAAAAAGGTCATATCGCCATAATGAAAACCCCTATATTAGCAGTGAGAATAATACAGATAATGCTAACTCCTTTAGCGAACGCGTAAGGGACGAGGTACGAAAATATATAGAACAACATAGACAAATGACCCCTAACGGGTCAGAAGTAGATTTCCCAAATAGACAATCCCCTCAGGATGTAAATCCAGAGGACAGCTGTAGCGCAGCTGATGCGGGGGAGGGAAACTCTAACAGAGAATCCCAAAATAAGTCTGATAAAGTCTATGATTCCCATAAAATAATCACTTTCGTACAACGCGCAGTACCTATATTCTCCAATAAGGGAACAACATCTGTAATTGATCATTTACAGGCTTTTGAAAATGCGTTAGCTATAATGAATGTTACAAGTGAGAAATTGAAAATTGAATTTCTACCTTGGGTATTTGACAGTAAGCATCACAAATTCTTTGCCTCACTAAAGGATATGAATATTCATTCCTGGAATGGGGTAAAACAACAATGCAGAAAAGAATTCGGGCAATATCGCACTAAAACTGCCGCGAAAATAGCGGTATATGGTTTAAAGTGTCGTGCGAATCAGAGTCCAGTCGAATTCCTTTCTGTATTGAAAAATGCGTACAGTATGGCTGAAGATAATCCCAGATTTGATGGCTCAGAATTTGTAAATTTATTTTTTGAAGCATTGCCTACACCCATCAAAATCAACTTAGCTAGAGATTTTGATGAGGACTGCTCATTGGAATGGCTGATCAAAGAGAGTACGAAGTTATACTCTATTCAGCAGTCCAGTGAGCAGGGGGTTAAAAAGGAGTCAAAACCCAAAATTGTGGCAGAAACTAGGGTGTCACCTAGCCCCCTCAATTTGGAGTCTAACAAGAGGACTTATGCAGAGGTGGCCAGTCAAAACAGGCCATCTCCACAGAGGTTTAATTCTGCCCCTCCCCCTACACAGGTTGAGGCGCAGGGAGACTATAACCAAAGTGGGGGACATAATCAGGTGAATAATTACTCACAAAGAGAATACTCACCAAATAATTGGTATCCGCGCAAGGGTAGATACAATAGACGGCGAAGATATTCTCAGGGTAACCAGACACCCCAGGTATATAATGCTCCCCAAAGTACTAATGCTGAACAAGCTGAACCCCAGGGGCAACCACGCCAGAATAGAAATAGTGGCCCTGATTCTGAGGGAACGCAATGGTCCAGGAATCAGTACAATGGGGCACCAAGAGATAGGCCCAGGGGTAGAGGTAACTTGTACAATCAGGTAGATATGCTGTTTACCCAATTAAATCGGTTGAGCGAACAAATCGCTAATATGAGTCAAAAATCTACGGCTCAGCAACCGAACAATACTTTTTTAGGGGTACAGCCAGTGGTCAGCAGTGGACCACAGGCACAGTCATAAATACTGCAGTATCACCTGAAGGGGAGGGGAGAGATATACAAAATGTAGTAATAAATATCAATGATACTAATCATGTTATCTCCCCACAGACCGGAAACGGACAAATTAGCTGTGACAATGAGCGACATCAGCCGGGAAAAATTAACCAAACTTTTCCTCTGCAGTGTTCTCTTAACATTATTTCCACAGATGCAGTACACAAGAACCCAGCTGACCTTGTCATAGGGGAAACAGGTAGGTATGAAATTTCCTCTGCATCGAATGACACAGCGGATCCAGGTAAAACGTGGCGAAGCCCACAGATGTACAAGAATGCAAATTTTATGTGTGAAATGATAGAAACTACAGGAAGATATTATGTACTAGTTGAGCTGCAAGATTCAGTCTCCAACCCTATCAGGGGATTAATTGACACTGGGTCACAGGCAACTATCTTATCCCACAGGTACTACACACAGCTAAATGAGCTAACACCCCACAAACCCAAAATAAGAGAATTTGACGGTTCTCTAATAGGTGTTGGGGGTGACTCCCTAAAAGTCTATGGTACTGCCTGGTTAAAATTTAAATTGGGGAACAGGGTCATAAGACACCCTGTCATTATAGTGGATCTGCCAACTGATCGTTTAATTATTGGTAGTGATCTCCTGAAACGATTAAGCACCATAATTGATTGCATAAATAATGTAATTTGGTCGCAAGTTAAACGGCCTATCAATTATGAAAAATCTGGTATATCTCACGCCCGACATAGCTGTCACGTGGTGGAAGAGAAACCAGATGCTGTGGAGATTCATTTCAGAAATAACTCTGTACCTGAAATCACTATTCTACGAATAGATGATCAGACTCCTTTTAGTGGCTCTGATGGTAATACTTTTAAAATTTCGCCTGGAAAGATAGCGAATATTTCCCTAGATAGCGATGTATTAACCATATCACTCCACAAGGGGGATCATAAAATCCCTAAGGGGGGAGGCCATGCTCAATACCTCACAGGGATTGAGAGAGTTAAAGAGGATCTATTTATCCCTATACAAGTGCATGACCTTGGTAAAACCAAGTATGCTAAAATAAACCTAAAACAGGAAGCTAGCTATATAAGCGAAGGTTTATTAGAGCAAATAGCTGAACCTAAAGTGATTAAATATCTTTCTCCCCAAGACCACTGTGTCAACGGCCTGGATGACAGGTCTGAAAGCTATAACATCACAGCTAAGTGCTTATTATCTATCTCTATTGGTAATAAGTCAGTGAAGCACCTGTTTTTAGTTTTAAATACTCCCCATAATCAAATATACATTGGCAATGATATCTTACATAGATATGCCATACAAATAGATTTGATTAATTCTTGCCTCTGGAGCAGGTTAAAGGGGGACCCTGAAGTATTTCAGGATGAAAATGCAGCCCTGAAATCAAACCAGCAATTGCCATATGCTGTGAATATGCAGGTATCTAGCGATGTTATAATTCCTGCTGGGGCTGATAAATTTCTTTTACCCTTACAGGTAAAGAGAGGTCAGAAATTAAAAACTTCTGAAACACTGATTTGCCTCTCCCATAGAATACAAAATCTGGGTGTCTCAGTAACCTACACTCCTATGGTGAATATTGGAACTGTTCCAATAAATATTATTGTGCATAACATGACCCCACAGGATATAACATTATCCAAGGGAACTACCATAGGATATGCACTGGAATCAAGTTATTACACTTTTGGATTCCAGAATAATGTAATTGGGCTAATACCTGAAGGATACCTAACTGAAGAACAATTAATAGAACAATCCTTTGCATCTATGCCAGAGGGTCTATTTAATATTCAGTCTATTTATCCCTTCAGCTCAGAGGAAGGCATCTGTAAAATTGAAGAAGCCTCTCTAGTGTTTGATCAGCCAATCAAACAGCAAGATTACCCCAATCCCCAGAGTCATGGGAGCAATATAAATTATAATCAAGGGGATCTCACCTCTAGGTTGGAAGAAGCCTATGAAATAGGACAGCCTGAAATCTTTCCAGGATTTCAGCAAATAGTCGAAGAGCAAATATCCTTAGCCAATGGCTGTTCTAGCGATGATGAACGCCAACAGCTGCGAGAACTCCTGATGGAGTACAAGGATATTTTCGCTAAGGATTCTTATGACTGTGGTACCACAGACTTGCACATTGCAAGAATACAAACAGATCCTAATGCGCCACCTGTATTTGTCAAACAATACAGACTTCCCTTAGCCTCATATGATTCTCTTGCAGAGATCATAAGGAATTTGGAAGAAAGAGGTATTATCAGACAGGTGCACAGCTCTTATAATAATCCTATTCTAGGTGTCCTTAAGCCCAATGGACAATGGCGTTTGTGTGCTGACTTAAGACAGCTAAACAAACGAGTATACATGTCTGGCTGGCCTGTACCATACATTGACCAGTGCCTAGCACAAATGCAAGGATCCAAAATATTCACTGCCATTGATTGTGCACAGGGATATTGGACCATAAAGGTACATGAAAAGGACCAATATAAGCTAGCATTCTCCTTCCAAAAGGTCCAATATGCATTTCAAAGACTTCCTTTTGGATACATAAATTCTGGACATGAATTTGCTGTATTCATGCATAAGGCTATGCCTGATGCACTGGAAAGGGGGACCTTATCTTATGTTGATGATGTTTTAATCAAAAGCACAGACTTTGAAAAACACATCGCAGAGCTTAAACACGTCCTCAGCCAACTTAAAAGGGCAGGTGTCAAATTATCCCTGCAAAAAGCTCAATGGTGCCGCACTCGTGTAAACTTCTTGGGACATGAAGTTACCTCTGAAGGATTAAATCCCCAAAAGAAAAAGGTGGAAGCTATAGTGAATTCTAAAAACCCAACTAACCTAAAGGAATTGAGATCATTCCTGGGTATGACAAATTATTCTCGCAAATTCATTGATAATTATGCGGAATTAGCTAAACCACTACTGCTTCTTCTGAAGAAAGATGTGAAATGGCACTGGGGTGAGTCTCAAGAGACAGCCATCAGAGAGCTGAAGAGAAAACTCACTCAAGCAC
Organism: Bombina bombina; assembly: GCF_027579735.1. Classification (NCBI taxonomy): domain Eukaryota; kingdom Metazoa; phylum Chordata; class Amphibia; order Anura; family Bombinatoridae; genus Bombina; species Bombina bombina. Next base: position 1,255,792,428 of record NC_069501.1, on the reverse strand, counting down.
CTTGCTTAGCGTACCCTGAAGGTGGTAAACCTTTCTTCTTAGAGACAGGTTACACAGATATAAGCATGAGTGCTGTGTTATACCAAAAGCATGATAATTTGAACAAAGCCATTGCTTATGCGAGCAAAAATCTATCCCCAGTAGAAATAAAGTTTAACGATTGCGAAAAAGCCCTCTTATCTACTGTATGGGCTCTACAAAATTTCCGCAGCTATATACAGGGCGAGAAAATTATTGTAGAAACGGCCCACCAGCCTTTGCTATATTTGCAAAGTGAGAGAATAAGAGATGGGAATTTGTCTAATAGCCGCATAACAGCGTGGACTCTTTCCTTGCAAGGCTGGCCATTAGAAATTCGCTACAAGCAGAATAAAAAGAATCCAGTCGCACAAGGACTTGCTGAGCTCCACGACTGTACTGATAGAGATCCTGGGAAAGAATTATCAGAAGATGATTTTCTGGAGGAACAATTGCTTTCCCCATATAAAATGTACAATGAGGACCATTGTCAAACATTACCTTGGGTATATGTTGATGGTTGTTCTTACCATGCCACTATTGATAATGAGCGCAGATTAGTCGCTGGCATTGGTATAACTGGGGCAAATGGATTCCCAAATATATCTATAGGTTTCAACATTGGACCAAGATCCAGTCAAGTTGCAGAACTAACTGCTGTTTTCAAAACCATTGAAATGGCTATTGAACATGATATTCATGAATTTGTGATCATAACTGACTCAAATTATGTGCGTGACAGTTTTGTTGAATACCTGCCAACTTGGAAAAGAAATGGCATGCAGAAAAGCAATAACAAACCAGTCAAGCATGGCAAGTTGTTCTGCGAGATTGATAATCTGGTAGTATCCAATGATTTAACCATACACTGGAAAAAGACCAAGGGTCATTCCAGAGTTCTAGGTCCTGATAAGGAAGGCAATGACCTTGCGGATTCATTAGCCAAACAAGGAGCCATAACTGGAGAACTCCTTAATATTGACCACTTAATGGGTGCAATTCAGGTAGAAGCCATTACCAGAAACCAGGCAAAACAACAGAGTGAGCCTAACTTGGTACAATGGAGTCAGGATTCTCCTAGTGAGGACCTGATCACTAGTCAAAAAGAAGACCCCATTGTAGGCATCTTCTATAAACACATAGAAGATCCTGAAAGCAACCCCATCTCAAAAGATGATTGTATTGGCAAAGAAGATCTGAGAATCTTAATACAATCTAAATCACAATTCAAGTTACAGGATGGTTTGTTAATTAGAACCTCCAAAACTGGCATCCAGCAGTGGGTAGTACCCACCAAGTTCAGAGGTCTAATGCTTCAACATGCCCATGATGCTCCCACATCTGGTCATCGGGGTGCCAAACTCACGTATGAAATATTGCGTGATTATGCTTTTTGGCCACACATGTTGAAAGATGTTCAAACCTACTGTCAAGGGTGTTTAATCTGTCCACAGTTCCAACCCACTGCACCAACGCATAGAGCGCCATTGCAGAAAAGGGGGATGGTAATGCCATGGTCAGATATACAAATTGATTTTATTGGCCCGGTAACAAGATCATCAAGAGGTAACAAATACATGTTAACCGTAACATGCCTGTTCACTAAATGGGTAGAGTGCATTAGTGCACCTAACAATAGTGCTGAAACATGTGCAGCATTGCTCATCAACCATGTATTTTCCAGATTTGGTTTGCCCCAAAGAATCGAATCAGATCGGGGGACCCACTTCACTAGCGAAGTGATGACAAAAATGTGGAAAATACTAGGGGTTAAAAGAAAGCTCCATATTGCTTATAGAGCTGCCTCAAGTGGTGGTGTAGAGCGTTACAACCAATCCATTGTTAAAATCCTCAAAAAGTTTGTGAGTGAAACAGGTAAAGACTGGGATATAAAACTACCTCTAGTCTTAATGGCATTAAGAGCAACTCCAAGTAGTGCTACCAAGATGTCACCTTTTGAGCTGATGACTGGTAGAAGAATGGTTCTACCTCAGCATCTGCTGTACCGTACATCAGACCAAAATTTGATAAACGCTGCCAATACACATCAATATGTGGAAAACCTAAGGAGACACCTGCAACATGCCTTTGCATTTGCTCAAAGGAATTTAGAAAGAGCCGCAACTGCCACTAAAACCTATTATGATCTCAAAACATCCAAAAAGGAATATGAAATAAATGATAAAGTTTATCTTTATAACTTTGGAAGAGATCAGGTTAGGGAGAAGAAATTTCTTCCCTCATGGAAAGGTCCTTTTGTCATTACTGACAAAATATCTCCAGTGGCCTATAAAATACGGATCCCCAAAAATAAAGGTTTCATAGATAAATGGGTACATATAAATCAACTGCGGGCATGTCATCCCAGGTCCCAACTACAAGTCATAGAGGGAGAATGAAGTGTCATATCCCCAAATGCATTAAAGACATACTGTAATTTAAAGATGCCTAACTGATAAACATGAAAGCTCAAAATAACAAACTTTCTTCATAAGAGACTGTCTATGAGGTATACGGTTGATCCTCATCAAATACCACTGACTTTAAGCCAATTCAAATACATGTGTCCTACATCTATTTGAAGTTGGAAGGGGGATTTATGTCAGAGTATATGAATATTATGATGAATATTACATATGTGTACATATATATATATATATATATATATATATATGTATATTTTATACACTGTATATGTTAGATGAGAACTCAGGATTAATTAAACATGAGTTTGTTGAACACAGCTTCTAATACACGTCTATCAGGATTGACGATCAGTAGAGCCTTTTTGAAACACAAACATTTCTTTTCTAAAGGAAATAGCTCAGTGACCCTATTCATTTGACTATATATGCAGATTTTATAACCTCAGAACATTTGGTGAGGTGAGAAAAGAATGTGTTCAAGGACCCCTTTGGAATTTGACACGTGTGATACAACAGTTCTATCTCACTGAATCTCTATTTGAAGACTTACTGAAAAAACCCCTCTTGGGGGAAGGTGACACAAATAAAATCAAATACACATCTGCACTGCTGGCTAAACAGGAAATATGCTGTTTTAAAGACTCTTACAACTCCTCATGGATTGACCCCATGTGGAGCAATAAAGGCCTTGGAAAACACAGACAAATACTAAGGTGTGACTCTGGAAGTTCACGTAAGCAGACAGCAAATAAACATTTTTTTTTCTCTCTCTGTTTAAATACATGCCCCAGAATGTATTAAATATAGAAATTTGGGAAATTGTCTAAATTCTATATTATTATTACATGGGTATTTGCTAAGCTTGGGAGGTAACTGTTTTAGTCAGTCAAAAATGTGTAATAACCTCTGTTTTTGCTTATATTTTTCAGACAGATAAATTCAGATATACATAGAAATGATATATATGTTTTGAAAACACAAAAGATCTTACTTAGCCTCTGTGTTTTTAAGAATATAAATAAATACTTGTGGACCATACACATACTAATGATTGAATCATCTCTAATAATTATTTCTATTTTTATTGCAGACAACCATTGGTCATGAGCATCAATCTTAGAAAGAGACGGAATGCCGCATGAAATGAATTAAGTCATATCATATAAACATACAAATAAATGTTTATAAAGTTTCACATACATCTTTTAAAATATAGTGAGATGAAAATATGGAAGTTACTTTGATGTGATATGACTATGAGATATATATTTGATGTGATATAACTATGAAATATAAGTTATTTTAATATAATGTTAGATATGTGATGTTTCATATCAAAATGATCAGAAAATTCATTAAGATATAACTTATCCAAAACAAATATTATGAATAGTTGTCGCAGTAAATTATGATAAAAATAAATAACCATTTTATGAAAAAAAAAAAAAAATTAACTTGCTTAAAAATGTCAGAAATGCTGTATTGTATTGCTATGTTGTACTGTGTGCTGCCACCTGGTGTTATGTTGCGAGAACTACAGCCAGAAGGTTCTTTCTGGCTGTTAAAAATGAAATTTCCAAGGGCCAATCCGATTTAGACTTCCCAGATAACCAATGGGAAGGTCAGCTCCCGTAGTGCCACCCACATGATGTCATCAATGATTATATAATGGGAGTGTTGAATGCACAAGAGAGAGTTGTCTGTAACTTGTTGAAAATTACTGATCTGATTTTGGCTGCGATATACCTGAAAAAAAAAAAGTTCACTTCAGCAAGGAGCTTAAAACTTATCCTTGATTTGTGCAAAAAACCTTCTTTCAAATGAGATGACCTAAAGACCGCTACGAATTGGATCTGTTGCAAAACATTGGGAACCGGATTGCTGTTTATTTGGGTGATGTATATAAAAGTTTTATTATAAGATAAGTTATATGCATAGTCAATTTGTATTTAATAGATTTAAAGAAACAGTGTGTTTTAGTTAGCATTTCACAGCCTATATATATATTGTTTAAATCTGCGTCTGATTGACCAAGTAACTCATCTATGCAAGTTCTGATATTGTCAGTTAATTTTGTATTAGGATAAATTGCAGTTAACCTCTTAAGGACATATGACGGAATTTTTCCGTCATAAAACAATTGAGCAAACTGAAAGCTGTGTCCTTAAAGGGTTAAATAGCAGAATATATATATTATCCTATTGTTTTATAAACACTGTTTAGAATTGTATTGCTTGGATGTTAAAGGTTTTTAATCCCATTGTGTTAAATAAATAAAAGGCTGAATTGTGAAGGTATATTTTTCTGGGTTTTGTAAGAAGGATAGCATATCTTAAGAGTTGGTTTTAACGCATATAAACTTTTATTTAGTTTCCTTTTACTGCAAATATAGTTCAATATGTTTATGGATATTAACTAAATAAAAGAATTCAGATATTTATATTAATTGTATGGTCTAGTAGGTGCATGGTTGATAAGGGTTTCTATTTCTTTGTATTGTGTTTATAACCCTGCCATAAACTTATATATATTATTTGGATAGCACTACTAAGATTTTCATAAATATACTGACAGCACGTAGGGCACTATGGCTTAAATCCTGGTCAGCTGATGTGACTTCAAAGTCTAAATTACTTAACATTCTTTTCAAGGGGCAGACCTTATTCGGGCCTGGTTTGAAAGAAATTATTGCTGACATTACTGGAGGTAAGGGTCATACCCTTCCTCAGGACAGGGCCAAATCAAGGGCCAAACAGTCTAATTTTCGTGCCTTTCGAAATTTCAAGGCAGGTGCAGGATCAGCTCCCTCTACTTCAAAACAAGAGGGAACTTTTCCTCAATCTAAGCAGGCCTGGAAACCTACCCAGTCCTGGAACAAGGGCAAGCAGGCCAGAAAGCCTGCTGCTGCCTCCAAGACAGCATGAAGGAGCGGCCCCCTATCCGACAACGGATCTAGTAGGGGGCAGACTCTCTCTCTTCACCCAGGCGTGGGCAAGAGATGTTCAGGATCCCTGGGCGTTGGAGATCATATCTCAGGGATATCTTCTGGACTTCAAAGCTTCTCCCCCACAAGGGAGATTTCACCTTTCAAGATTATCTGCAAACCAGATAAAGAAAGAGGCATTCCTAAGCTGCGTGCAAGACCTCCTTGTAATGGGAGTGATCCATCCAGTTCCGCGGACGGAACAAGGACAGGGGTTTTATTCAAATCTGTTTGTGGTTCCCAAAAAAGAGGGAACCTTCAGACCAATTTTGGATCTAAAGATCCTAAACAAATTCCTCAGAGTTCCATCATTCAAGATGGAAACTATTCGAACCATTTTACCCATGATCCAAGAGGGTCAGTACATGACCACAGTGGACTTAAAGGATGCCTACCTTCACATTCCGATCCACAAGAATCATCATCGGTTCCTGAGGTTTGCCTTTCTAGACAGGCATTACCAGTTTGTAGCTCTTCCATTCGGGTTGGCTACAGCCCCAATAATTTTTACAAAGGTTCTCCGCTCACTTCTGGCGGTTCTAAGACCGTGAGGCATAGCGGTGGCTCCTTACCTAGACGACATCCTGATACAGGCTTCAAGCTTTCAAATTGCCAAGTCTCATACAGAGATAGTTCTGGCATTTCTGAGGTCGCATGGGTGGAAAGTGAACGAAGAAAAGAGTTATCTATCTCCTCTCACAAGGGTTTCCTTCCTAGGGACTCTGATAGATTCTATAGAAATGAAAATTTACCTGACGGAGTCCAGGTTATCAAAACTTCTAAATGCTTGCCGTGTTCTTCACTCCATTCCGCGCCCCACGGTGGCTCAGTGCATGGAAGTAATCGGCTTAATGGTAGCGGCGATGGACATAGTGCCATTTGCGCGCCTGCATCTCAGACCGCTGCAATTATGCATGCTCAGTCAGTGGAATGGGGATTACACAGATTTGTCCCCTCTACTAAATCTGGATCAGGAAACCAGAGATTCTCTTCTCTGGTGGTTATCTCGGGTCCATCTGTCCAAAGGTATGACCTTTCGCAGGCCAGATTGGACAATTGTAACAACAGACGCCAGCCTTCTAGGTTGGGGGGCAGTCTGGAACTCCCTGAAGGCTCAGGGTTCATGGACTCAGGAGGAGAAACTCCTCCCAATAAATATTCTGGAGTTAAGAGCAATATTCAATGCTCTTCTAGCTTGGCCTCAGTTAGCAACACTGAGGTTCATCAGATTTCAGTCGGACAACATCACGACTGTGGCTTACATCATCCATCAAGGGGGGACCAGGAGTTCCCTAGCGATGTCAGAAGTCTCCAAGATAATTCGCTGGGCAGAGACTCACTCTTGCCACCTATCAGCGATCCATATCCCAGGGGTATAGAACTGGGAGGCGGATTTTCTAAGTCGTCAGACTTTTCATCCGGGGGAGTGGGAATTCCATCCGGAGGTGTTTGCTCAATTGGTTCTCCGTTGGGGCAAACCAGAACTGGATCTCATGGCGTCTCGCCAGAACGCCAAGCTTCCTTGTTACGGATCCAGGTCCAGGGACCCAGAAGCGGCACTGATAGATGCTCTAGCAGCGCCTTGGTTCTTTAACCTGGCCTATGTGTTTCCACCGTTTCCTCTGCTCCCTCGTCTGATTGCCAAAATCAAACAGGAGAGAGCATCTGTGATATTGATAGCGCCTGCGTGGCCACGCAGGACCTGGTATGCAGACCTAGTGGACATGTCATCCTTTCCACCATGGACTCTGCCTCTGAGACAAGACCTTCTAATACAAGGTCCTTTCAATCATCCGAATCTACTTTCTCTGAGACTGACTGCATGGAGATTGAAGCTTGATCCTATCAAAGCGTGGCTTCTCCGAGTCAGTAATTGATACCTTAATACAGGCACGAAAGCCTGTCACCAGGAAAATTTACCACAAGATTTGGCGTAAATATCTTCATTGGTGTGAATCCAAGAATTACTCATGGAGTAGGGTTAGGATTCCTAGGATATTGTCCTTCCTCCAAGAGGGTTTGGACAAAGGACTATCAGCTAGTTCTTTAAAGGGACAGATTTCTGCTCTGTCTATTCTTTTACATAAGCGTCTGGCAGAAGTTCCAGACGTTCAGGCATTTTGTCAGGCTTTAGTTAGAATTAAGCCTGTGTTTAAACCCGTTGCTCCCCCATAGAGCTTAAACTTGGTTCTTAAAGTTCTTCAAGGGGTTCCGTTTGAACCCCTTCATTCTATTGATATCAAACTTCTATCATGGAAAGTTCTTTTTCTGATGGCTCTTTCCTCGGCTCGAAGAGTCTCGGAGTTATCTGCCTTACATTGTGATTCTCCTTATCTGATCTTTCATTCAGATAAAGTAGTTCTGCGTACAAAACCTGGGTTTTTACCTAAGGTGGTTTCTAACAAGAATATCAATCAAGAGATTGTTGTTCCATCATTATGCCCTAATCCTTCTTCAAAGAAGGAACGTCTTTTGCATAATCTAGACATAGTCCGTGCATTGAAGTTTTACTTGCAGGCTACTAAAGATTTTCGCCAAACATCTCACCTGTTTGTTATTTACTCTGGACAGAGGAGAGGTCAAAAGGCCTCGGCAACCTCTCTTTCTTTTTGGCTTTGGAGTATAATCCGTTTAGCATATGAGACTGCTGGACAGCAGTCCCCTGAAAGAATTACAGCTCATTCTACTAAAGCTGTGGCTTCTACCTGCGCCTTTAAAAATGAGGCCTCTGTTGAACAGATTTGCAAGGCTGTGACTTGGTCTTCGCTTCATACCTTTTCAAAATTTTACAAATTTGATACTTTTGCTTCTTCGGAGGCTGTTTTTGGGAGAAAGGTTATACAGGCAGTGGTTCCTTCATTTTAAGTTCCTGCCTTGTCCCTCCCATCATCCGTGTACTTAAGCTTTGGTATTGGTATCCCACAAGTAATGGATGATCCGTGGACTGGATACAGTTAACAAGAGAAAACATAATTTATGCTTACCTGATAAATTTATTTCTCTTGTAGTGTATCCAGTCCACGGCCCGCCCTGTCCTTTTAAGGCAGGTCTAAATTTTAATTAAACTTCAGTCACCACTGCACCCTATGGTTTCTCCTTTCTCGTCTTGTTTCGGTCAAATGACTGGATTTGGCAGTTAGGGGAGGAGCTATATAGCAGCTCTGCTGTGGGTGATCCTCTTGCAACTTCCTGTTGGGAAGGAGAATATCCCACAAGTAATGGATGATCCGTGGACTGGATACACTACAAGAGAAATAAATTTATCAGGTAAGCATAAATTATGTTACTTTGGGGCAATGCCCCGCAAAAGGCCCTTTTAAGGGCTATTTGTAATTTAGTATACGGTAGGGAAATTTTTTATTTTGTTAGGGGGATTAGATTAGGTGTAATTAGTTTAAAATTCTTGTAATTCTTTTTTATTTTCTGTAATTTAGTGTTTGTTTTTTTCGTAATTTAGTTTATTGAATTTAATTGTAATTAATTGTAGGTAGTTTAGATAATTTATTTAATGATAGTGTAGTGTTAGGTGTAATTGTAACTTAGGTTAGGATTTATTTTACAGGTAATTTTGTACTTATTTTTGCTAGGTAGTTATTAAATAGTTAATAACTATTTAATAACTATTGTACCTAGTTAAAATAAATACAATGTTGCCTGTAAAATAAATATAAATCCTAAGCTAGCTACAATGTAACTATTAGTTATATTGTAGCTAGCCTAGGGTTTATTTTATAGCTAAGTATTTAGTTTAAAATAGGAATAATTTATTTAATAATGTTAAATGTATTTCGTTCAATTTAAATTATATTTAAGTTGGGGGGGTTAGGGTTAAGTTTAGATTTAGGGGTTAATAACTTTAATATAGTAGCGGCGACGTTGGGGGCGGCAGATTAGGGGTTAATAAATGTAAGCAGGTGTCGGCAATGTTAGGGACAGCAGATTAGGGGTTAATAAAATTTAACTAGTGTTTCGAGGCGGGAGTGCGGCGGTTTAGGGGATAATACATTTATTAAAGTGGCGGAGATGTTCGGTTGGCAGATTAGTGGTTAATAATTGTAGGTAGGTGGCGGCGACGTTGGGGGCGGCAGATTAGGGGTTAATAAATATAATGTAGGTGTCGGCGATGTTAGGGGCAGCAGATTAGGGGTTCATAGGTATAATGTAGGTGGCGGCGATGTCCGGTCGGCAGATTAGGGGTTAAAATTTTTTATTATAGTGTTTGCGATGTGGGGGGGGCCTTGGTTTAGGGGTGTATAGGTAATTTATGGGTGTTAGTGTACTTTTTAGCACTTTAGTTAAGAGTTTTATGTTCCGGCGTTAGCCCATAAAACTCTTAACTACTGACTTTTAAATGTGGTCGAAGTCTTGACAGGAGAGGGTCTACCGCTCACTTCTTCCAAGACTCGTAGTTCCGGTGTTAGGCAAATCCCATTAAAAAGATAGGATGCACAATTGACATAAGGGGATTTGCGGTAGCCTCGAGTCGCGGAAGAAAAGTGAGCGGTAGACCCTTTCCTGTCTGACTCGTAATACCAGCGTTAGGTAAAAAGCAGCGTTGGGACCTCTCAACGCTGCTTTTTATGGCTAACGCCAAACTCGTAATCTCGGTGATTGTGCAGGCACATCAATAAATTTAGACAGCTTAGGCTCTTGGCATTTATCATTGCACAAGCATTTCTAGTGAAATGCTTGTGCAATGCCGCCCCCTGCAGATTCGCGAACAATCAGACGTTAGCAGGGGGTGTCAATCAACCCGCCGCCTCAGAGGTGGCTGACGAGTTAAGGAGCAGTCTTACTACCGTTGCTTCTTAACTCCTGTTTCCAGCGATCTGGAAACTGCGGGGGTAGATTGCAGCATCCGCTTCTGGTTAAATCTACGCCTAAGTGCTATTGCATTGTCTTTTTATCATTATTCAAATCTACTGTATTTACTAATCCTTTACTGAGAGACGATTCCACTCTCTTTACATCTGACCTCTTTGCTTCTTTGGGTCTCTACAAACCTTATCAGCTTTTTGTACAACATAATGATTTTACTGTACTACTGTTTGTATGTGCCATCATTTCTTTCAATAAAGTTAAAATGGGGGAAAAAAGATAGATAATCCCTTTATTACCCATTCCCCAGTTTTGCACAACCAACACAGTTATAATAATACACGCTTTATCTCTGTGATTACCTTGTATCTAAGCTTCTGCAGACTGCCCCCTTATTTCAGTGCTTTTGACAGACTTGCATTTTAGCCAATCAGTGCTCACTCCTCGGTAAATTCACGTGCATGAGCTCAATGTTATCTTTATGAAACACATGAACTAATGCCCTCTAGTGGTGAAAAAACTGTGAAAATTCATTTAGATTAGAGGCGGCCTTCAAGGTCTAAGAAATTAGCATATTAACCTCCTAGGTTTAGCTTTCAACCAAGAATACCAAGAGAACAAAGCAAAATTGGTGATAAAGGTAAATTGTAAAGTTGTTTAAAATTACATGTCCTATTTGAATCATGAAAGTTTTTTACTTGACTGTCCCTTTAATACACAATTGCTTTTTTTATACTGCAATAAACAACAAAATGTATTTAATATTTCAATAATGTGCAACCAGACCCTCTGGCAGTGAAATAGTTATGAAAAAAAAATGTAACTGGTTCGTTTTTAGTGTTAGCAAATGTATAAATTGCCCCACGCTTGGGCTGGGTGAGGTGTGGTCTTCAGAAGCTTAATGGGCTAATTAGATCACTCATTGACTGATTGATCTGCTGAGATTCCGTGATCTTGGCTTTGATGTTGAGATGCTACAGACATGTTCCTGGACTCACACAATGGTAGAGCTTACTGCTTTAGTTGAGACAAATGATGTGTACAGGGCATGTTTATGTGAGTTAGGATAAAATATGGAGCTCACAGTATATAGTAAGTTATCCAGTGGCGTATTTAAGTTTTGTGCTAGGCAATTAAAAACTCTGCTGCCCCCTCTCCCATTCCACTAAGGTTTTAGGCCATTTTTGCCGCAATATTTTGTGGTCAGGAGTGCACACTTACACACAGTCACATACACGCACACAGAGCTACACACACGTCTACACATACACACGTCTACACATACACACGTCTACTCATACACGTCCACACACACACACACATCTACATATACACACGTCTCCACATACACACATCTCCACATACACACATCTACACATACACACGTCTACACATACACACGTCCACACACACACACACACGTCTACACATACACACGTGTACACATATACACGTCTACACACATCTACACATACACACATCTACACATACACATGTCTACATATACACATGTCTAAACATACATGTCTACACATACACATGTCTACACATACACATGTCTACACATACACACGTCTACACATACACATGTCTACACATACACATGTCTAAACATACATGTTTACACATACACACATCTATACACACACACATCTCCACATACACACGTCTACACATACACACGTCCGCACACACACACACACGTCTACACATACACACATCTACACATACACACATCTACACATACACACGTCTACACATACACACGTCTACACATACACATGTCTAAACATACATGTCTACACTTACACACGTCTATACACACACGTCTACACATACACACATCTACACATACACACTTCCACACACACACACGTCTACACATACACACGTCTACACATACACACGTCTACACATACACACGTCTACTCATACACATCTACACATACACACGTCTAAACATACACACATCTACTCATACACGTCTACACATACACACGTCTACTCATACACACGTCTACACATACACACATCTACACATACACACGTCTACACACACACGTCTACACACACACGTCTACACATACACACGTCTACACATAAACACGTCTACACATACATTTATACATACACACGTCCACACACACACGTCTACACATACATTTACACATACACACGTCCACACACACGTCTACACATACACATGTCTACTCATACACGTCTACACATACATTTACACATACACACATCCACACACACACGTCTACACATACATTTACACATACACACGTCCACACACACGTCTACACATACACATGTCTACTCATACACGTCTACACATACATTTACACATACACACGTCTACACATACACATGTCCACACACACACGTCTACACATACACACGTCCACACACACACGTCTACACACACACACGTCTACACATACACACGTCCATACGCACGTCTACACATACACACGTCCACACACACACGTCTACACATACATTTACACATACACACGTCCACACACACACGTCTACACATTCATTTACACATACACACGTCCACACACACGTCTACACATACACATGTCTACTCATACACGTCTATACATACATTTACACATACACACGTCTACACACACACGTCTACACATACACACGTCTACACATACACACGTCTACACACACACACACGTCTACACATACACACGTCTACACACACACACACACGTCTACACACACACACATGTCTACACACGTCTACACATACACGTCTACACATACACATGTCTACACATACACACGTCTACACATACACACGTCTACACACACACGTCTACACATACACACGTCTACACATACACATGTCTACACATACACACGTCTACACACACACACGTCTACATATACACACGTCTACACACACACACTTCTACACATACACACGTCTACACATACACATGTCTACACATACACACGTCTAAACATACATGTCTACACATACACACGTCTACACATTCACATGTCTACACATACACACGTCTACACACACACGTCTACACATACACACATCTACACATACACATGTCTACACATACACACGTCTAAACATACATAAGTCTACACATACACACGTCTACACACACACACGTCTACACACACACACGTCTAAACATATACACGTCTACACATACACATGTCTACACACACACGTCTATACACACACACGTGTAAACATATACACGTCTACACATACACACGTCTACACACACACACGTCAGGAGTGCACACTTACACACAGTCACATACACGCACACAGAGTTACACACACGTCTACACATACACACGTCTATTCATACACGTCTACACATACAAACGTCTACACACACGTCTACACATACACATGTCTACTCATACACGTCTACACATACACACGTCTACACATACATTTACACATACACACATCTAAACACACACACGTCTACACATACACACGTCTACACATACACACGTCTACACATACACATGTCTACACATACACATGTCTAAACATACATGTCTACACATACACTCGTCTACACATACATACGTCTACACATACACATGTCTACACATACACACGTCTACACATACACATGTCTACACATACACATGTCTAAACATACATGTCTACACATACACACGTCTATACACACACGTCTACACATACACACGTCTACACATACACATGTCTACACATACACACGTCTAAACATACATGTCTACACATACACATGTCTACACACACACACGTCTACACACACACACACGTCTACACATACACACGTCTACACACACACACGTCTACACATACACACGTCTACACATACACATGTCTACACACACACGTCTATACACACACACGTGTAAACATATACACGTCTACACATACACACGTCTACACACACACACGTCAGGAGTGCACACTTACACACAGTCACATACACGCACACAGAGTTACACACACGTCTACACATACACACGTCTATTCATACACGTCTACACATACACATGTCTACACACACACACGTCTACACATACACATGTCTACTCATACACGTCTACACATACACATGTCTACACATACATTTACACATACACACATCTAAACACACACACGTCTACACATACACACGTCTACACATACACATGTCTACACATACACATGTCTACACATACATGTCTACACATACACTCGTCTACACATACATACGTCTACACATACACATGTCTACACATACACACGTCTACACATACACATGTCTACACATACACATGTCTAAACATACATGTCTACACATACACACGTCTATACACACACACGTCTACACATACACACGTCTACACATACACATGTCTACACATACACACGTCTAAACATACATGTCTACACATACACGTCTACACACACACACACACGTCTAAACATATACACACGTCTACACATACACACGTCTACACACACACACGTCTACACATACACACGTCTACACATACACACGTCTACACATACACACACACACATCTAGCTATATTGCTGTAACATAAATAAAAAACAAACACACACAGATTTATTGAAACAATACTTCCCATAACACAATACTAAGTGCTCAAAGCCAACAGAACTAAACGCAATAGCTAGCTGAATAAAAGAAAGGTTTACTGCTACCTCTAAACTGTAAGCTCCATGGGCAGTCCCCTAGAATGTAAGCTCCTTGGGCAAAATATCCCATTATATATCTGTATAATACTTGTAAAATAACTGTAAGCATATTACAAATATAGCCTAAAAAAAGTGCTGCCCCCTCCCAACGTGCTGCCCTAGGCAAGTGCCTTGTTTGCCTAGGCCAAAATACGCCCCTGAAGTTATCTGTAATATAAGCGAGATCAAATGTACAAGAATTCATCAGTGATTATAGACAACGTGATGTTCTGTAAGTCTTTGTCATTAGCAGACCCCTGTTTATGCTGTAATTATTAAAGAGACACTCAAGTCAAAATTAAACTTTCATTATTCATATAGAGCAGCAATTTTAAACAACTTTCCAATTTACTTCCATTAACAAAATGTGCACAGTCTTTTTATATTTAAACTTTTTGAGTCACCAGCTCCTACTGAGCATGTGCAAGAATTCAGAGACTAAGTGTATATGAATTTGTGATTGGTTTATAACTGTCACATGGTACGTGTAAGCATTTGTAATTGGCTGATGTCTGTCACATGGTACGTGTATGCATTTGTAATTGGCTGATGGCTGTCACATGGTACGTGTATGCATTTGTAATTGGCTGATGGCTGTCACATGGTACGTGTATGCATTTGTAATTGGATGATGGCTGTCACACGGTACAGGGGGTGTGGAAATAGACATAAGTTTTAAAATTGTCAGAAAAAAAATCTTCTACTCATTTGAAGTTCAGACTAAGTGCTATTGCATTGTCTTGTTATCTTGCATTTGTTGATTATGCAAATCTACTGTGTTGACTGGTCCTTTAACAGGTTGCTAGGAAAACGGACCTAGCGCAATGAGCCATCTCAAGAATGTAAATCCTGCCTAATATATATAGCAGTTAAAGGGACAGTTCACAAAAAATGTGTATCCCCTTTAAATTGTTCCCACTGATACATTTTACCTGCTGGAGTGTATTAAAGTGTTTACAAGTATCTCCTTTACCCCTATTTTGGTATTTGAAATAGCTGATTTAGCCTGTGGTATCCAAACCTATACTGAAAGTTTCTATACTGCAGTCTATTCTATTGAATAGCCTAAGTAAACACAGCCAGCAGAAGAAATGACACTCTCAGTGGGGTGCAGGATAGTTTAGTAATAAAATGATAATTTTCCATTGTTCTTTCTAAGTATTGATCTTTGGTTTTCCAGACAAATATAAGATAAGGAAGCAAGTGTGTGTACATAAAGTGATTAAAGTCAAACATGTTTTTATGATTCAGATAGAGCATGTCACTTTTCAATTTACTTCTATTAACTAATCTTCTTTGCTCTCTTGGTATCCTTTGTTAAAAAGCATACCTAGATAGGCTCAGGAGTAGCATGGCACAATGGTAGTAGTGGAATGTTTCTCCTTCAATAGAGGCCCCTTCAAGTTTGTTGAAATTTATTTTTTTCAGGAGATTGCTGTTGCTATGGTGACCCCTCCTTTGAAACAGTTATTCTTATCCTATTTTTGTAATTATCTCAAAGTACCCGAAAAATCTACCTAGTAGAGAGAGGGTTACAACGTCTGATGAGAACACCTGCTGCTTAGAGGAGCATAAAACCCCTCATTTAAAAGAGGATAATACCCTATTTCATATGTGATATATTTATGTGTGTGTATTGTGTTTAGGGCATAGGGACCCCTATAAGAAAAGATATGGTTCTTGTGATGACAGTGGGAAGTGACGTCACTGGATGGGGGCGGAGTTTAGGTCCGTTATTGTCTATGTCGCAGTTAGTAAGTTAGATGTTTTGTTCTATGCTCTGCAATAAAATAGCGTTGTACCTTCTATGCTGTGTCCTGCATCTCATGACATGGTGTCAGAAGTTCTTGCCTGCGCTTCTGTTTCCTGAGTAATGATGATGTCGAAGTTTACCCCACCTGAGCCTTTTGATTTCTCTCAGCCTGCAGCTTGGCCCACATGGCGTCAGCGGTTTCAGCGCTTCAGTATTGCTTCCAAGCTGGACAAGAAGAGTGGTGAAGTACAAGTTATTTCTCTTTTATACTCTATGGGGAAAGATGTGGAGCCAGTGTTCAATGCCTTTACTTTCCAAGAAGGGAAAGAATTTGAATTTGAAATAGTTATGAATAAACTCAGTGCCCACTTTGTGCCCAAAAGAAATGTGATTCATGAGAGGGCTTGTTTTCACAAACGTAA
Source organism: Bombina bombina (assembly GCF_027579735.1). NCBI lineage: Eukaryota > Metazoa > Chordata > Amphibia > Anura > Bombinatoridae > Bombina > Bombina bombina. The sequence goes on along the minus strand of NC_069501.1, from coordinate 1,255,775,264 downwards.
TCAGCGTGTGGGAGAATCTGTGGAGTCATTTGTGTGCAGCCTGTATGAACTAGCTGAATTCTGTGAGTTTGGTGTTGCTAAAGAGGAGCCCACCAGAGTGAAAAAGCAAAGTTCTGATCTGAGGTCTGAGAGTATTGTGGATGAAGTGCAGCAGTTCAGGAGAGCTGCTAGTGAAAGGCACAGTGTGAGCGGTGACCAAGGGCAACAGATAGGCCCAGAAGCGGATGGCCGCAGCATGCTCGCTGCACGCGGTATAACCGTACCCATGACCAGAGTGTTGTATGCCCTGCTAAAGACAAAGATGTAGAAAATGTAACCGAATGGGCCATTTTGAAGTGGTGTGTAAAACTGAATACATTAAAGATATGCAGGTGGATAGTGACCAGGAGGGTCAAGAAGTGTCCTTTGTTGGGTCTGTTGTTGAACGGCCTGGTTCAGATGAAGATTGGCGGGTTACTCTTTCTGTAATGGGAGCCAAAGTTGCCTTTAAGATTGATACAGGAGCAGATATCACTGTTATGTCCCTTGCAGCATTCATGAAACTGCCCTGTCATCCTCAGCTGGTGAAAGTTACAACAAAAGTTTATAGTCCTGGTGGCCGCATTGATTGTGAGGGGAAATTTCTTGCCAGCTGCAAGTACAAGCAGAGGAAATTCACCATGTGGGTACATGTGATTAGAGGTCAGTGTGTTAACAACGTATTGAGCAGGAAAGCAGCCTGTGGTTTGGGCATGGTCGCCAGAGTCAATGAGATTTCGGAAGAGATGTTTGGTGAATTGGGCCTACTGAATTGCAACACAGTCCGAATATCAATTAAAGGTGATGCAGTTAGATACAGCATTTCCACTCCTCGTAGAATTCCGTTCCCACTCATGCCTCAAGTGGAGAAGGAACTTCTGCGCATGAAGAATATGGGAGTCATTGAAGAGTTTGTTGAAGCTACTGACTGGTGTGCCCCCATTGTGCCTGTTGCAAAGAAAAATGGGAAGGTACACATCTGCGTAGACTTGAAAAGGCTGAAGGAGGCCGTGAAGAGAGAGATATGTGCTGCAGACACTTGAAGACTTTGGCCTCTATTTATCAAGCCGTCAACTTACCTGCATTTGACGGCACCAATACGCTTACCTAAGATCGCCTAACATTGCTGCCGTGGACCTGAATAAGTTCTCCAAAATTATCAAAAAAGCTGTCAAAAAGCCGCGCACCAAGTACGGTGTGATGAGCAGCGGACTGTTGTTAACTAACAGTCATCAAGCTCGCTGCTCTTCGGCTTTTTTACAGCTTTCTTGGTATACTGTCACTAAACACCCACACTATACTATACAGTTTACCCCCCTAAACCACCGCTCCCGGACCCCGCCGCAACTAAATAAAGTTATTAACCCCTAAACCGCCGCTCCCGAACCCGCCGCAACTAAATAAAGTTATTAACCCCTAAACCGCCGCTCCCGGAGCCCACCGCAACTCTAATAAATGTATTAACCCCTAAACCACCTACATTATACTTATTAACCCCTAATCTGCCCCCCCTACACCGCCGCCACCTACATTATATTTATTAACCCCTAATCTGCCCCCCCTACACCGCCGCCACCTACATTACATTTATTAACCCTGTTACGGTTACCCTTAGTCTCGCTGAGAGATGGACCGCTTAGTAGCCTGGATCCCTATTGCTAAAGAGGGGAGAAGCTGCTTTCCATAGTATTCTATATGAGTCTCGCAAATATAGAATAATCTCCCTTAGCTGCAGTACAGCTAGGATACCCTTCTGCCCACAAAAACGAGTCAACGCTGCGATTGAGGGTCAAACAAGAACTCAGGACTGGGATGCCCAGCCTGCTTTTTATTAAGGTTACATGCACACAGGGCACTCCCAGGGGGAGAGGGGGGGAAGCACAAAATCCCCCATCACACATTTAGATAGAGAGCACTGTCCTTTGACAGGCCACAATAGGATTACAGTACTTAAGATAACAAGTTTACAAGTTCATCTTATCAATTAGCAGTCTGGCTCCAGAGGTGATTAGACAATAGTTTCTAAAAGCTGAAAAAAAAGAGTTAACTCTTTATGAAATGATACTTGTTACGGTTTTCTTGGAGCCCTTCTTAGGCGCTGGCTTGCTGGTTCAGGCATTGCTGCTGGGAAATAAGCTCTTCACAACAAAATAACTAATGCTTCTGTAACAGTGCTCCCTTTCTGTGGAACACTCTGGCAGACACGGTCTGACCCCTTTTCGGGGCAGACTAAGGCTGTCCAGACCGCTGGTTATGCGGGGCTGAGGTCGGTTTGTCTGGACAACCCGTCGGCGTTGCCATTCTGTTTCCCAGGTCTGTAAGTAATGGTGAAATTGAAGGGTTGCAACGATAAGCTCCAACGTAATAGCCTGCCGTTATCTCCAGAGACCCGGTTCAGCCACACCAACGGGTTATGGTCGGTGACCAGAGTGAACTCCTGACCATATAAATAGGGAGTCAATTTCTTTAATGCCCACACCAAAGCCAAACACTCCTTTTCGACCGCTGCATAGCTGACTTCGCGGGGCAGGAGCTTCCGGCTGATGTAGGCAACTGGATGCTCCCCTCCATCTTCACCTACTTGGCTGAGGACGGCTCCCAGCCCGAACATGGAAGCATCTGTATGGACGATAAAACGTTTGTTAAGGGCTGGGGCCGCCAAGACAGGAGCGTTAATTAGAGCATTTTTGAGAGCCTGGAAAGCCGTTTCACAGTGGGGAGACCACAGGACCTGTCGAGGTAAGTTCTTCTTGGTCAAGTCAGTTAGGGGTTTGGCAAGTGTGCTGTAGTCTGGTACGAACCGTCTATAGTACCCTGCCGTGCCCAGGAAGGCTAGGACCTGAGTCTTAGTGATGGGGGTGGGCCAATTGGCGACAGCTTCTATTTTGGCCGGCTCTGGTCGCTGCTTTCCACACCCCACCCGGTGACCCAGGTACTGTACCTCGGCCATCCCAAAGTGGCATTTTTCTGGCTTCAGAGTCAGGCCAGCAGCCCGGATCTGATCCAGAACCATTCCCACATGAGCTAAGTGGTCCTCCCAGGACTCACTGTGGATCGCTATGTCGTCCAGGTAGGCGCAAGCAAAACTCTGGAAGCCATCCAGGAGCCTATCCACCAAGCGCTGGAATGTAGCTGGGGCATTCTTCATCCCAAACGGCATTACCCTAAACTGATATAAGCCGAATGGAGTGACGAATGCCGACTTGGGGATAGCCTCCGGGGCCAGGGGAATCTGCCAGTAACCTTTGCAGAGGTCAATAGTGGTCAGGTAATTTCCCCTGGCTATACGATCGAGTAGCTCGTCTACCCTGGGCATAGGGTAAGCGTCCGTCACGGTCTTTTCATTGAGCCTCCGATAGTCTACGCAGAACCGGGTGGTCCCATCTTTCTTGGGCACCAAGACAACTGGGGAGGCCCAGGGACTATCGGAGGGCTCAATTACCCTGAGCTGGAGCATCTCATTGATCTCCTTCTTCATTCCTGTCCTAACTGCTTCGGGGATTCGGTACGGAGCCTGGCGCAAGGGAGCTTGTCCCGGAGTATCTACCTGGTGGGTGGTTAAAGTAGTGTACCCTGGCTTCGGGGAGAAGGTGAGGTGTTTGGACTGGAGGAGTTGGTTGAGCTGCTCCCTTTCAGTGGGGCTAAGTCGGTCCCCTATCTGAACCTGCGCCACTATACCTGTGGGGAGGCTCTTTTCTAATAGGTCTGGAATGGGTAAACTGTCGGGGTCTTCCTGAGGGGAACAACATATGGCCGTCACGTTCTCTGGTCGCTCAAAATATTCCTTGAGCATGTTTACATGGAATGTCTTTCTAAGATTGTTGTCGTGGCAGCTAGCTATCACATAAGTGGTGTCTCCCCTTTTCTCTACGATCTGGTAGGGACCCTGCCAGGACGCCTGCAATTTGTCTGTCTTCACCGGCTTAAGTACTAACACCTTTTGTCCTATGGTGAAGATTCTCTTTCGGGCCCCCCGATCGTACCATACTTTCTGTCTTCTCTGGGCCAACTGGAGATTAGCCCGCACGGATTTGGCTAATTGCTCCATTCGGTCCCTGAGTTCCAGCACGTATGGCACAATTGGGACACCGTCAGCCTCCATCTCTCCCTCCCAGTGCTCCCGGATCAGGTTTAGGGGTCCCCGTACCTTTCTTCCGTAGAGCAACTCGAAGGGAGAGAACCCTGTCGTTTCCTGGGGCACCTCCCGATAAGCAAATAGGAGGTGCGGCAGGAAGCGTTCCCAGTCTCGGTATTCCTGAGTGAACGTCTTGAGCATTTGCTTGAGGGTCCCATTGAACCTCTCACACAGCCCGTTCGTCTGGGGGTGGTATGGGGAGCTCAGGAGGGACTTAATTTTGCAAACCTGCCAGAGTTGTTGGGTCAATTCAGCCGTAAATTGGGTGCCTCGGTCGGATAGGATTTCTTTTGGAAATCCTACCCGGGAGAACACCTGTACTAGTGCATTCGCTACCGTATCCGCTTGTATGTTGGATAGGGCGACAGCCTCTGGGTACCTGGTAGCGTAGTCCACTACGGTAAGAATGTATCGCTTACCGGAGGGACTAGGGGTAGCCAGTGGTCCCACTAGGTCAATAGCAACCCGGCTGAAGGGTTCCTCTACAATGGGCATATTTACTAGCTGGGCTTTAGGGTGATCGCCTCGCCCTCCTACTCGTTGACACACATCGCAGGTGTTACAGTAAGTTCTAACGTCAGCGTGCACCCCTGGCCAAAAGAACGTGTGAGTAATGCGGTGTAGGGTACGGGTAACGGCTAGGTGGCCTGCTAAGGGGATGTCGTGGCCTATTTTGAGGATTTCTTGACGGTATTTGTGGGGCACTACCAGCTGTCGCCTACGCTGTCCCCTTTTCTCTGTCCAGCGGTATAGTTTCCCTTTTTCCCATAAGAATGTTTCGTTATCTGCCCCGCCCCCTCCGGTCTCTGCTCGTTCCCGGTACTTTTGTAAGGTCGGGTCAGTCTTAGACTCTGCCTCGAAAGCATCTGGGGTGTCCCAGGGTATGGGGCCTAACCTGTCAGGCAAGGTCGGGGTAGGTCTTACCTGTGTCTCCCGCACTGGTGAGAGCTCTCGCTCCGTCCGGGCTTGGGCCCGTGTAGTCACTGGGTCCGCCTCGTTGTTGCATACTGGAGCATAGGCAGAAGTCATGGGGCCCAAATCGTTGCCCAGTAGTACTTCGGCAGGTAAATTATCCATTAGGCCCACGTTCACAGCCCCCTTTCCCGCTCCCCAATCAAGATGCACTTTAGCTGTTGGAATTTTGTACACATCCCCCCCCGCCACTCTAATGGCCACAGTCTGTCCGGATCGCTTGTGCTCTGGCACCAAATGACTCTGTACCAGCGTGATGGTAGCCCCTGTGTCTCGCAATCCCTCGGTAGATCGCCCCTCGAGCCATACCCTCTGCCGATGGTGCTGGCGGTTATCTGAGGCAGCATATACAGGGTCTGCCTCGTGAAGCGGCCCCACATATCCCTCCATAGGGGCCTCTTGGTTAACACAGAGGGCCCGGGCCGGACGATAGGACCCAGAGGGGTAATTGTAATTCCTGGGTGTCTGGTGCGTATTAAGGGGGCAGCTAGCCATGAAATGCCCTGGTTGCTTGCATCGGTGGCAAGTCGGTCTGGGACGCTCAGAGCTGTTATTGGGTGGTCCTGAGTGTCGGACGGGCCCTGTGGGCACCGGGGCTCGGAATTCAGCACGAGGGGGTGCACGGTAAACCTCTCTGGGTTCGACCCGTGCTGGAGCTCGGTAGTTCATGGGTTCGTGAAGACGGGAGTCATAATGTTCATCGGCCAATTTGGCTGCTTCTTCTAAGGTAGAAGGCCGCCTGTCTCGCAGCCATTCCTTCCCTTGCTGTTCCATGCCATTATAAAAATGTTCTAAGAGAAACAATTGTAAAATTTCCTCCCCAGTCACCGCTTTACTTCCGCTCAGCCAGTGATTTGCCGCTCTCCGCATTCGGTGCGCCCATTCCATATGGGTATCGTTAGGCTTCTTTTCCGTGCCCCGAAACTGTCGGCGATACGTGTCCGGAGTTACAGCGTACCGTCGCAACAGTGTCTCCTTAACTAGCTCATACTGTGTCACTTCCTCAGCACCCAGAGTACGAAAGGCTTCCAGGGCTCGCCCGGATAGTTTCCCAGACAATATCGTGGGCCACTCTCTGTTGGGAATCTGGTGCAGAGCACATTGCCTTTCGAAGTCCGCCAAATATTCATCAATCCCTGTCTCGCTCTCTAGGAAGGGTCGAAATGCCGCATAGGGTATCTTGGGCCTCCCAGCATTTTCGACAGGGATGATTACCTGCGGGGCTTCAGCATTGCGGTGTGCGTTCGCTAGGTTGAGTTCGTGGGCTCGAGTCTCTCGTATATCCTCGTCCGCCTCCGCCATCAACTGCTGTACCAATTCCATGGAGGGGTTCGGCCCGTATAATGAGAGCCTTTCCCGAACAATCCTGGTTTTTTCGTCACTAATCGTGGCCGGTGTTTCCGCCATTGTGAAGCTCTGATCCAGTTCGGTCAATTCTGCGATCAGCTCTCTCCTCGGCCGGTTGCTGGCGTACCCCCCTCTGCTTTCAAGTAAATCTTTTAGGGTTGTACGCTTCAATTTTTCGTAAGCGCTCTCCATCCGTTCTGTACCTCTCCTAGGAAATCCAGGAAAATCCCGCCGCTGCCGCCAAATGTTACGGTTACCCTTAGTCTCGCTGAGAGATGGACCGCTTAGTAGCCTGGATCCCTATTGCTAAAGAGGGGAGAAGCTGCTTTCCATAGTATTCTATATGAGTCTCGCAAATATAGAATAATCTCCCTTAGCTGCAGTACAGCTAGGATACCCTTCTGCCCACAAAAACGAGTCAACGCTGCGATTGAGGGTCAAACAAGAACTCAGGACTGGGATGCCCAGCCTGCTTTTTATTAAGGTTACATGCACACAGGGCACTCCCAGGGGGAGAGGGGGGGAAGCACAAAATCCCCCATCACACATTTAGATAGAGAGCACTGTCCTTTGACAGGCCACAATAGGATTACAGTACTTAAGATAACAAGTTTACAAGTTCATCTTATCAATTAGCAGTCTGGCTCCAGAGGTGATTAGACAATAGTTTCTAAAAGCTGAAAAAAAAGAGTTAACTCTTTATGAAATGATACTTGTTACGGTTTTCTTGGAGCCCTTCTTAGGCGCTGGCTTGCTGGTTCAGGCATTGCTGCTGGGAAATAAGCTCTTCACAACAAAATAACTAATGCTTCTGTAACAAACCCCTAAACCAAAGTCTAACCCTAACACCCCCTAACTTAAATATAATTTAAATAAATATAAATAAATATTACTAGCATTAAATAAATAATTCCTATTTAAAACTAAATACTTACCTGTAAAATAAACCCTAAGCTAGCTACAATATAACTAATAGTTACATTGTATCTAGCTTAGGTTTATTTTTATTTTACAGGCAACTTTGTATTTATTTTAACTAGGTACAATAGTTACTAAATAGTTATTAACTATTTAATAACTTCCTAGTTAAAATAAATACAAATATACCTGTAAAATAAAACCTAACCTAAGTTACAATTACACCTAACACTACACTATAATTAAATTAATTCCATAAACTAAATACAATTAAATACAATTAAAAACAATTATCTAATTATCTAAAGTACAAAAAAACAAACACTAAATTACAGAAAATAATAAAAAAAAAAATTAAACTAATTACACCTAATCTAATCCCCCTAATAAAACAAAAAAGCCAATAGAATGCAAGCTCAATCATATTGGCTGATTGCATCAGCCAATAGGATTTTTCCTACCTTAATTTCGATTGGCTGATAGAATTCTATCAGCCAATCGGAATTCAAGGGACGCCATCTTGGATGACGTCATTTAAAGGACCATTCATTCAGTCGTCGGATGTCGTTAGAAGAGGATGCTCCGCGTCGGATGTCTTGAAGATGGAGCCGCGCCGCGCCGGATGGATGAAGATAGAAGATGCCGTCTGGATGAAGACTTCTGCCCGTCTGGAGGACCTCTTCTGCCCGGCTTGGATGAAGACTTCTGCCTGTCTGGAGGACCACTTCTGCTGGCTTCATGGAGGACTTCGGCCCGGCTGGGTGAAGACTTCTCAAGGTAGGGTGATCTTCAAGGGGTTAGTGTTAGGTTTTTTAAGGGGGGATTGGGTGGGTTTTAGAGTAGGGTTGGGTGGTGGGTTTTAATGTTGGGGGGTATTGTACTTTTTTTTACAGGTAAAAGAGCTGATTACTTTGGGGCAATGCCCCGCAAAAGGCCCTTTTAAGGGCTATTCGTAATTTTGTATAGGGTAGGTCTTTTTTATTATTTTGGGGGGCTTTTTTATTTTATTAGGGGAATTAGATTAGGTGTAATTAGTTTAAAAAAATTGTAATTATTTTATTATTTTCTGTAATTTAGTGTTTGTTTGTTTTTGTACTTTAGATAATTGTTTTTAATTGTATTTAATTGTATTTAGTTTAGGGAATTTATTTAATTATAGTGTAGTGTTAGGTGTAATTGTAACTTAGGTTAGGTTTTATTTTACATGTACTTTTGTATTTATTTTAACTAGGTAGTTATTAAATAGTTAATAACTATTTAATAACTATTGTACCTAGTTAAAATAAATACAAACTTGCCTGTAAAATAAAAATAAATCCTAACATAGCTACAATGTAACTATTAGTTGCATTGTAGCTATCTTAGGGTTTATTTTATAGGTAAGTATTTAGTTTTAAATAGGAATAATTTATTTTGATTTATTTAAATTATATTTAAGTTAGGGGGTGTTAGGGTTAGTGTTAGACTTAGGTTTAAGGGTTAATACATTTAATATAGTGGCGGCGGTGTAGGGGGGGCAGATTAGGGGTTAATAAACATAATGTAGGTGGCGGCGGTGTAGGGGGGGCAGATTAGGGGTTAATAAGTATAATGTAGGTGGCGGTGGGCTCTGGGAGTGGCGGTTTAGGGGTTAATACATTTATTAGAGTTGCTGCGGTATGGGGGGGCAGATTAGGGGTTAATATGTATAATCTAGGTGACGGTGGGCTCCGGGAGCGGCGGTTTAGGGGTTAAACACTTTATTTAGTTGCGGCGGTGTAAGGGGGGGACAGATTAGGGGTGTTTAGACTCGGGGTACATGTTAGGGTGTTAGGTGTAGACATTTACCATAGGAATCAATGGGATATCGGGCAGCAGCGAACATAAGCTTTCGCTGCTTTCAGACTCCCATTGATTCCTGAAAACCAGGTACGCTGGGCCAGAAAAGTGCAGAGCGTACCTGCTAGTTATTTGATAACTAGCAAAAGTAGTCAGATTGTGCCGAACTTGCGTTCGGAACATCTGTAGTGACGTAAGCATCGATCTGTGTCGGACTGAGTTCGGCGGATCGTATGTTACGTCACAAAATTCTACTTTTGTCGGTCTGTAGGGTTTGATAACTAAGGCGAATCAGGCTCGCCACAAATACGCTGCGGAATTCCAGCGAATTTGCGGTTGACAGCTTGATAAATAGAGGCCATAGCCCCGAAATTGGCTGGGGTGAAGTTCTTTTCCACACTCGATGCCTTCAGCGGCTTCTGGCAGATACCTCTAGATCCAAAGTGCCGCAAACTGACTACCTTCATTACACCGGTAGGTCGGTTTTGCTTCTGCACACTCCCCTTCGGGATATCCTCTGCTTCTGAAATCTTTCAAAGAGAGATGAGTTCTCTTCTAAGGGAACACAAGGGCACGGCAGTCGTCATGGACGACATCTTGGTGTATGGGTCTACATTGGAAGAACATGATGAGCGATTTAGCTGTGTGCTGCAGACCATTAGAGAGTCTGGGCTGAAATTGAATAAGGAGAAATGCCATTTTAGGAAGGCTGAGTTATGTTACTTTGGGCATATCATCAATGGGGATGGGATCAAGCCGGACCCTGATAAAATCCTTGCTATTGAACAGATGAAAAGTCCTTCTGATGTACATGAACTGAGACAAATATTGGGCCTTGCGAATTATGTTGGCAGGTTCCTTCCAGATTTATCTACAATACTACACCCTATCACAGAGTTGCTAAAGAAAGATGTTGCCTGGATCTGGGGACCTTCACAAGAAGAATTTTTTGTGCAGGTCAAGTCCCTACTGGGGTCTGCCCCAGTGTTGGGGTTCTATGACCCTTCCAAAAAGACTGTGGTTAGTGCCGATGCGAGCAGTTATGGGTTAGGGGCCGCCCTCCTGCAGTTGAATGAGAACAAACTACAGCCCATCGCCTACTGTTCCCATACACTGATGACTGTTGAGTTGAAATATGCCCAAATTGAGAAAGAGTGCCTGGCTGCAGTTTGGGCCTGTGAGCGCTTCCAACGTTACCTAGTGGGTTTAGAGAAATTTAGTCTGGAGACTGACCATAAGCCGCTAGTTCCTTTAATCAACTCCTCTGATATTGACAAAATACCTCTAAGATGCCAGAGACTTCTGATGAGGCTGCTCAGGTTCAACGTTCAGGCAGTGCATGTGCCGGGGAAAAAACTGGTAGTGGCGGATACACTTTCCAGACTCCTGCAGGCTGCTGCTGAAGAATCTTCAACGGAATCAGATGTGAAAGTGTATGTAGATTCAGTTCTGGCCTCCAAATCCATTTCTTCAGGGAAGCTAGAACAAATAAGAAAGGAGACATATTTAGATACAGACCTTCAAGAAGTTATTAAGTACATAAAAGAAGGTTGGCCCAAGAGCCGGGCATCCTGGATGCATTTAAGTTCTTACCAGTCAGAAAGGTCGCAGCTCACGGAGCTTGATGGGTTGGTGCTGTTCCAGGACCGCATTGTTATTCCTGTTAGCATGTGGCAGGAGATGTTAAGCAGGATTCATGATGGCCACTTGGGCATTACAAAGTGCAGAGAAAGGGCGGCTACGGCAGTATGGTGGCCTGGGATCAGTTCCGACATTGCAAGCCATGTGTCAAAATGTGCCATTTGCCGGGAACGCTGGTCTACTCAGAGAGTGGAGCCCTTGATTTCTACTCTGCTGCCTGCAGGCCCGCGGGAGGAAATAGCTGCTGATTTGTGCAAACTGCACGGGAAAAAGTACCTAGTCATGATTGACTACTATTCCAGGTATTTGGAGATTGCACCAATAAATGAGATCACAAGTCATGCCGTTATCACTTGTCTCAAGAGCTTGTTCACCCGGTGGGGCATACCAATGGAGTTATTGAGTGATAACGGAATGCAGTTTGCTTCCACGGAGTTCAGTTCTTTCAGCAGTGAATATGATTTTGTCCATTCTATGTCAAGTCCACATTACCCGCAGGCCAATGGAATGGCTGAAAGGGCAGTTCAAACAACAAAATTCATTTTGAAGCAATCTGAGCCATACCTAGCCCTCTTGTCCTATAGGGCGACTCCCATTCAAGCCACGGATTTTAGCCCGACACAGCTGATGCTAGGACATCAGATTCGCACCACCTTACCAGCTGTGGGTGTCTTCCAGCCAACTAGCTCTATTCCTCGGGACGAGGTCCTTAGGAGGGATGAAGAGGCAAAAAGGGGCTATTGATTCTTTTATAACAGGAGACACTCTGTGAGGCCCTTGCAGGAGCTGAATGCGGAGGCAAAGTGTCAGAATTAAACTGGATGATGAGAAGAAATGGAAGACGCCTGCTACGGTAATTGGACGCTCTCGAGAACCAAGGTCTTATGTAGTCCTTACTGATGGAGGGACAGTCACACGTCAAAATCGAAAACATCTTCAGCCTGTACCTGAGAGTTTGGAACTGGATGCCTCAGTACCACCGCCGGTGGGATACCCTGTTTTAAGAGGGGTGCCTTCCCCTCAGCAAGATCACAACAGGGATACGTCTTTACCAGCAGACTCTCAATCACCTTCTTCTGTATCAGAGGACAGTTCATGTAGAATGACATCAAGTGGAAGAGTGGTGAAACTTCCAGCCCGATATCGGGATTAGCACTAGTTAGAGCAGTGACCGGAAGTATGGGCTGAATAATCCCATGGTCACTGTGGACTAGGGTAGTCTACCCCGATGTTCAAGTCAAGATGTAATGTTTATATAGATATTCTCTTTAACTTGTTATTTGTTGTATACTAAACAAAACTATTTTTGTATGCTTCTTGTATACCTTGTTATTTGATGTATTCAAATGAAAAAAAATGTATGCTTTGTCACAATCCCAGCCACGCCCCCTCCAAACCGGCTGCACCCCCTCCAGCCCAGACACGCCCCCCCAACCCAGCCACGTCCATACAAATTCTGAATCTTGCCAGAAATAATGCTGCAGTGCTCCCCTCCCTCACTGCAGCTCAGGGGGCATCATGTAATGCAGCAGGCAGGGGGTGAGAAGCAGCGCAGGAGGCATAAGGTAATGCAGGTAATGCAGGAAGCACCAGGTGAAGCCTCCGCCTCCTCCTCCAGTGATAACGGAGCTCGGGTGGGGAGGGGACCAGCAGAGGACTGAGGAGGCTCATTGTGCAGCCACCATCACTCTGCATCAGCTGGACTGCCACGGGGTTGAGCTCTCTGCCCGGCTAGTGACACCCTGCACCAGGTCTGAGAGCTGCCAGCACCCGAGCACTGACTTTGACCACAGGAACAGCTGCAGAACCATGGACAACTACCACGAGAGGAGAGGCAGACACAGTGGTCACCTAACAGGGAGAGAGAGGGCACTGCCACTGGGAGAAGGGCACAGAGAAGGGAGAGGGGGCACAGCCAGCAGGTTCCGCCAGAGAGGGGCACCAGAGGCATTGCAGAATGAGGGTGAATAATTAGCACAGACCGCAGGACTGGACATTGTAGTGAGAAGTGCAGCAGCACAGGGTGTGGAGCTGGAGAGGAGCGAGGATATCTGAGGGGGAGATTATGGAGGCAAAAAATGACTAAATAATATACCTTGTGAAGCTGGTTCACCCGAGGGAGGAGGGAGTAGTTTCAGTGTGACTGAAGCACAGAGTGCCACCATTCAGATCCCTTACCTGCTCTACTGCTCTCCACAGTCCACATGCTGCAGCTTGACTGATGGCCTGGCCCACCGGGATTTTTAACGGTATCCCGGTGGCCCAATCCGGCCGTGACCATTAGAGGATCACCTGAATATTCATTTGTGATTACAATAAAGTGTTTGGACAACATGATAATTGTAGATCCTAATTTATTGTTAATTCATTAAAATGTTTACCCAACACAAAGGTAGGAAACATACTTTCTAGTTTTAGAGCCAAATTCAAAGTTTTCGCACAATAAACTTGAGCAGCAAAAAGACCACAGTTTGTTACAGTTGGAATATCACACAGTTAACCTCAAATAGGGTTACCACACTGCCAGTATTTTTCCGACATGGCCGGTATTTTTAATGTTCAGGTCAAATTTGAAAATAAATATTAAATATAGAAATAAAGATGCTATTGTGGTAATACTTCTTCTAAGTGTATTGGATTCTAATTATAAACAAGTGATCATTTAAAATTAGCCCTAGCAGCTTTACTTCCTGATTTATGCTTTATAATTGTTTATGCAAATGTATGCTAATGAGCTTGACTCATATTCCCCCCCCCCCGAAAAGGTGGCAACCTTAACCTCAAAGGGTCCGGGACATTTTGGTCAAAATGTAAATGGACATAAGTACATTACATCTTTGAATAGAAACATCTTTGCAGTATACACGTATTGGCCAAAATGCTTCTGTCAAAAGTTTTTCTCTGCACCTGCATATGAAGCCATGGGCGTCTTTGCCCACCCCCCCCCCCCCGAACTGCAAAAAAAAAAAAAGACAATAGAATGTCTGTTTTTATGTCTTTTAATCTTCTTCTTGTAATTTCGTTTTACAGGACGAAGCACAGTATTCTGGGAGTTACAAAGCATTCTAGAATTTGAAGTTCACCATTTGCTTCTCAGTATTGTGTGAATGAAGTTTTGGACTCCAATTCCAAAGCAGCTTCCTCCCCTTGTTCTAAATTTTGTCTTGACTTATAAAAATTCCGGACCCGCATCACTTCCAGTGACGTGACATCAGCTGTTGGAGGTGTGTGGCGCTAACTGTGCATGTGCAAGAGGCCCAACCTCCCAAAATCAGCTGTTGTAGTAAAAGCAAAGGGTCGAGGAGTTATATGGGCATAAACCTTCATTGCGCATGCGCTCCAGACACACTCCGCGCATGCGCACACGACCCGATCAGCTGAATAAAGGTCCAGGATTTATACATGTGCGTTGCCTTCAGTGCGCATGCGTGTGGTGACTGACGTACAATGGAAACAAAAATAGTATTAAAAACAGGGGCACTTTTTAATTCATCAAAATTTAGATGGCAGCCGTTTTGATTAAAAACTTACCTTTGTTTTTTTCACAGCCAGAGCAGCTTCCCCCACCTGGAAATCCTCTCTTCACACGTCATCAATGACTAATCCAGCTTCCTCCAATCACGGCATGGCCTCAGACAAGGACTACCCAGGGGGGAAAGCGGTGATTGGAGGAAGCTGGATTAGTCATTGATGATGTGTGAAGAGAGAATCTGTGGGTTTGGGAAGCTGCTCTGGCTGTGCAAAGAAGAGAGGTAAGTTTTCTAATCAAAACGGCTGCTTTGTAAACTTTGATGAATGAAAGTGCCCCTATTTTTAATAGTATTTTTTTTAAAAAACGGGCTTTCATTCATCAAAGTTTACCTTCACTTTAAAATAATATTTAAAAATATATGTGAAGCCCAAATGATCAACAGTTAGTATAGGACTGACGGAATACATTAAAAAACGTCATGTACAGTGTCATGTGGCCCCACGAAATGTAACGGTTGTGTCTACACAGAGTGATTGGACCTAAGGTTTATGGAATGAACCATTTACAGATTAAACTAAAAGTATGTATTTGCAAACTTATTTCACAAACAGAAACTTAGGGGACCTATGTACAATGATTGAGAAAACCTATATATTAAATGGGAGTGTTGGAGTTGGCAGGAGAAAAACTGTGTTCTTCCAATAAATAATTTTGCAAATACATAAATTTAGTTCAATCTGTAAATGGTTCATTCCATAAACCCTATGTCTGATCACTCTATGTAGACACAACTGTGAGCGCTACACACCTCCAACAGCTGATGTCACGTCACCGGACGTAACGCGGGTCCGGAATGTTTATAAGTTGAGACAAAATTTAGACACACAGCAAGAAACTGTGTGAGCTTTAGAATCACTGTGCAGCCTCTTAATAAAGTGAGGGAAATTCAGGGAATGCTTGTTCATTGCTGGGCAGCGGCCTCAATAACAGCAAGCTAGAGTCTTTCTTGTAATTAAATGTACAGCAATTGCTCTAGCAGTTGTGTGATATGAGAAATTGCATTTATTTCGGAAGGTATCTATCTGCTTGGTCTGGTATATATAGTTGCCTCTCTGCATATTCCAGTGCCTTATTGTTTGCATGTATTCTGCAGTGCTTGAAAAAACACAAATCAATGTTTAATGTGTCCACATGGTCTTTATAATTTAGAAGGTTAGCAGACATCCCAACTCTCCCTGAAGTTCAGGGAGTCTCCCTGAAGTTCAGGGAGTCTCCCTGATTGTAATAGCGGCTCCCTGATGCCAGCAAATGGAATGCAATCTCCCTGAAATTCCAAGTACCATGATCCAATGTGGCCCACATATGGAAAAGTGCTTCTTTAAGGAATGCCTTTAGTTGCTGGGACGTTATAGAACCCTCAAAGCATGCATCAGTTTTGCACGATTTCCCCATAGGAATCAACGGGGAGAGCCAGCTAAAAAAAGTCTAACACCTGCAAAAAAGCAGCGTAAAACTCCTTAACGCAGCCCCATTTATTCCTATGGGGAAATATATTTTATGTCTACACCTAACACCCTAACTTGAACCCCGAGTCTAAACACCCATAATCTTATACTTATTAACCCCTAATCTGCCGCCCCCGACATCGCCGACACCTACATTATAATTATTAGCCCCTAATCTGCCGCTCCGGACACCGCCGCCACCTACATTATACTTATGAACCCCTAATCTGCTGCCCCCAACATCGCCGAACCCTACATTATATTTATTAACCCCTACTCCGCAATGTCGCCGCCACCTACCTACACTTATTAAACCCTAATCTGCCGCCCCCAACGTCGCCGCCACTATAATAAACATATTAACCCCTAAACCGCCGCACACTCCCGCCTCGCAAACATTAGTTAATTATTATTAACCCCTAATCTGCCAGCCCTAACATCTCCGCCACCTACCTACATTTTTTAAAAGAGAAAGGAAAACCAATGGCACTACCTATGGGTTAAGGACAAGCTCTAGATCTCTTAATATGACGTGCTCTGGAATATATTCCAGATAGGTTAATATCTAATAATAGAGTCTGCGGTGCTGTGTACTGTATATCAACTAGGAAAACTGGACGTCGTTAAACAGATAACCACTGGAAAGAGTACACTTATAGCACTCAAGAGCTAAATGAGTAAAATGAATTGTGGTGAAAAGTTCAATATGGCAAATAAATGAGTTCAGAAATAGTACCAGTCTCTAAATATACAGAAACCTAACTAAAGATAAAACTTAACGTTTATTAGTCACACAGTGCTAAAATTAGCGGAAAACAACAAAAAGTTTAAAAACACTAACAGTAATTGGAGCTGTATTTTAAGTAAGAAAGAATGACAGGCTAATGGACCAATACAGGGGTCACTAAATAAGAATTGCCACCGTAGAGGCTGAAAGTAAGATGATAATATCAATGTAATTCTCAAGGGGTTATATATACTTGACGTCGACACTAATAAATTATTAGTGTGTAGAAAAAACGTAATCACAGATAAATATGTGAAAATGTGCGCTTTAGAGAATCAGGGATGACACTGCCCTTGAAGTCTACCCAAGGGTTAAATAGTATTCAAAGGTTGATAGCTCAAACCTGAATTAATAACAATATGACTCAAATTAAAGTTATAACTAGTTAATATTGTGTCATAAAAACATTATAGTTAGACAGATTAGAATTGTGTGCAACATCAAAATTGATGTATTCTGCAATGGGTTCTAGTACCTTAAGTTTAGTATAGTATAAGAACACTATAATTGTGTTTATTATTTTATTTTAAGATATCTGACAACCCAGGTCTCTCTCTCCCAATATTGACCTACACAGCTATAATGATATAAGAGTGTTATTAGATGTGGGTAGGTAAGGCTAATGTTTGTTATAGTTAACAACCTGCACCTTAAAAATAAGCACGCACTAAATATCGTGGTATGTCTGTTATACCGTATACCTGTGGTAGTAATCAAATCCTCTAATACTGTATATTATCAAATTTATTAATGAATGATAGTAGTTTATTATGTGCTCATGTAGATAGGAGTTCGATTGTGTATCTTAGCTCCTTTATTATGGATACAGAGTACCGTTTTTAATTTATGCAGATATACGTGTTACATATCATCATATTTTCTCCAACATTGGTGTGTCCGGTCCACGGCGTCATCCTTACTTGTGGGATATTCTCTTCCCCAACAGGAAATGGCAAAGAGTCCCAGCAAAGCTGGCCATATAGTCCCTCCTAGGCTCCGCCCACCCCAGTCATTCTCTTTGCCGTTGCACAGGCAACATCTCCATGGAGATGGTTAAGAGTTTTTTGGTGTTTAAATGTAGTTTTTATTCTTCTATCAAGTGTTTGTTATTTTAAAATAGTGCTGGTATGTACTATTTACTCTGAAACAGAAAAGGATGAAGATTTCTGTTTGTGAGAGGAAGATGATTTTAGCAGACAGTAACTAAAATCGATTGCTGTTTCCACATAGGACTGTTGAGATGAAGTAACTTCAGTTGGGGGAAGCAGTTAGCAGACTTTTCTGCTTAAGGTATGACTAGCCATATTTCTAACAAGACCATGTAATGCTGGAAGGCTGTCATTTCCCCTCATGGGGACCGGTAAGCCATTTTCTTAGTCAAACAAACAGAATAAAGGGCTTATTATGGGCTAAAAAACTGGTAGACATTTTTATGGGCTAAATCGATTGCTTTATTTGGGCATTTTATTCATATTTATGCTGACAATTTGCATTTATAAACTTGGGGAACGTTTATTAAACGGCAGGCACTGTGTTAGACACCTTTTCCAGTCAGGGGGCCTTCCTAGTTGTTGACTGAGCCTCATTTTCGCGCCATTACTGCGCAGTTGTTTTTTGAGAGCAGGGCATGCAGATGCATGTGTGAGGATCTAAAAATTGCTGGAAAAGCTTCTAGAAGGCGTCAATTGGTATCGTATTCCCCTCTGGGCTTGGTTGGGTCTCAGCAAAGACTATAGCTGGGACTGTATAGGGGTTAAATTTATAAACGGCTCCGGTTCCGTTATTTTAAGGGATAAAGCTCTGAAATTTGGTGTGCAATACTATTAATGCTTGAAGACACTGTGGTGAAATTTTGGTCATTTTTGAACAATTCCTTCATACTTTTTCACATATTCAGTAATAAAGTGTTTTCTGTTTAAAATTTAAAGAGACAGTAACGGTTTTGTTTTAAAACGTTTTTTGTGCTTTGTTGACAAGTTTAAGCCTGTTTAACATGTCTGTACCTTCAGATAAGCTATGTTCTATATGTATGAAAGCCAATGTGTCTCCCCATTTAAATTTATGTGATAATTGTGCCATAGCGTCCAAACAAAGTAAGGACAGTACTGCCACAGATAATGAAATTGCCCAAGATGATTCCTCAGATGAGGGGAGTAAACATGATACTACATCATCTCCTACTGTGTCTACACCAGTTTTGCCCACGCAGGAGGCCCCTAGTACATCTAGTGCGCCAATGCTTATTACCATGCAACAATTAACGGCTGTAATGGATAACTCCATAGCAAATATTTTATCCAAAATGCCTACTTATCAGAGAAAGCGCGATTGCTCTGTTTTAAACACTGAAGAGCAGGAGGGCGCTGATGATAATTGTTCTGTCATACCCTCACACCAATCTGAAGGGGCCATGAGGGAGGTTTTGTCAGATGGAGAAATTTCAGATTCAGGAAAAATTTCTCAACAAGCTGAACCTGATGTTGTGACATTTAAATTTAAATTAGAACATCTCCGCGCACTGCTTAAGGAGGTGTTATCTACTCTGGATGATTGTGACAACCTGGTCATTCCAGAAAAATTGTGTAAGATGGACAAGTTCCTAGAGGTTCCGGTGCACCCCGACGCTTTTCCTATACCCAAGCGGGTGGCGGACATAGTAAATAAGGAGTGGGAAAAGCCCGGCATACCTTTTGTCCCCCCCCCTATATTTAAGAAATTATTTCCTATGGTCGACCCCAGAAAGGATTTATGGCAGACAGTCCCTAAGGTCGAGGGGGCAGTTTCTACTCTAAACAAACGCACTACTATTCCTATCGAAGATAGTTGTGCTTTCAAAGATCCTATGGATAAAAAATTGGAAGGTTTGCTTAAAAAGATTTTTGTACAGCAGCAAGGTTACCTTCTACAACCAATTTCGTGCATTGTTCCTGTCACTACAGCAGCGTGGTTCTGGTTCGAGGAACTAGAAAAGTCGCTCAGTAGAGAGACTCCATATGAGGAGGTTATGGACAGAGTTCACGCACTTAAATTGGCTAACTCTGTTATTTTAGATGCCGCTTTGCAATTAGCTAGATTAGCGGCGAAAAATTCAGGGTTTGCTATCGTGGCGCGCAGAGCGCTTTGGCTAAAGTCTTGGTCAGCGGATGTGTCATCCAAGACAAAATTGCTTAACATCCCTTTCAAAGGTAAAACTCTATTTGGACCAGAATTTAAAGAGATTATTTCAGACATCACTGGGGGAAAGGGCCACGCCCTTCCACAAGATAGGTCTTTCAAGGCTAAAAATAAGTCTAATTTTCGTTCCTTTCGCAATTTCAGGAACGGACCGGCCTCTAATTCTGCATCCTCTAAGCAAGAGGGTAATGCCTCACAACCCAAACCAGCCTGGAAACCGATGCAAGGCTGGAACAAGGGTAAGCAGGCCAAGAAGCCTGCCGCTGCTAACAAAACAGCATGAAGGAGTAGCCCCCGATCCGGGACCGGATCTAGTGGGGGGCAGACTCTCTCTCTTTGCTCAGGCTTGGGCAAGAGATGTTCAGGATCCCTGGGCGCTAGAAATAGTTTCTCAAGGTTATCTCCTGGAATTCAAGGAACTACCCTGTTAGGGGTAATATGAACCTGATGGCAGCCATCTTGTTCTTCGCAGCCATCTTGTTCCTCGCAGCCATTTTGTAATGAATAGACTTTATTATACTGGGGTATTATGCAGTGAGAATTATATGCATGTTATGAGTTTCTTTAGCTATTCGGCCTTGCCAATGTACCCTGGCCTAATGCCTAGAAGTAAGATAGAATAAGATAATGTAAACAAGAGGCTTTAGACACTCGGTTGTCTCTGCAGATGGTAGTTTGTTATGACTCTGTAAATATTGTTATGAGAAACTCATGTTCCAGTTTTTCCTTGTAAATTGATCTGTATAACTGTGTAAGATGACGCGGTCCTAACGTGTCATCCCCTTAACCCTGTATGTCACTATAAGAAAGGCTTGCACTGTGCAATAAACAGAATTGGCTTTCGATCATAATGCTGCGTGGTCTGAGTCATTCTAAGGGGCCCTTATCAGGTAATCTACATATGCCTCAGGTGGTACACTAGGCCCCAGGCTTTGGCCTGCACTGACACTTACCCCCTGAAGGGGACACCTAACAGTTTTGGCGTCAGGACAGTGGGATTCGCAGTGAGTAACTATGAGTGCTTTTACCATGCTTTCTTTCTGTGAATTTGAACCTAAATTTAGTCTGGTAATAGGTGTTGATAATATATGATATAAGGTTAAAGGGGTTCCTGTGGTTGAAGCACAGGTTTGCGGAGGTTATAGTCCTGCCGGCAGTTGTGATACCCCTCCAGACAGGTAATCAGTCCTGTGCTGGGACACGACAGGTATTGTGAGTCCTGTCGGTGATAAGCGCGCAAGAAATATATGAATGCCAGTTGACGGGAGGATTTTTTAAGATAAACTCCCCCGGGCGAACGTGGCAGTGAAGTGAGTAAGTCTCACGTGTGTTGAAGTTTCCCATATTCATTCCCATAATAGAGTTTTGCTACCCACCTGAGGCTCATGTTGATATCTGATGCTTGCTTTTGCTGCTATATAAAATTATGCTGTGCGTAGAAAATATTAAGTGGCTGTGCATGTTAATTGTGGCTATTATTGTATTGAGAAAGGGGAACTGCTCATAGATAAGAATGCACAGAGAAAATTACATGTATAAGGTAAAAGAAAAGAAGAGTTAATAGTTTCTGCAAAAGACAGAAATATTTTTTTAAAAAACACGGTCAGTAAGTACTGCTGTTTGATAAATAGAGAAATCTCTGTGTTAAAGAATGTAGCAGGCAAAGAAGGGGGGCCACCACTGAGCGCGCACATAGCTCAGAAAAAGAAAAAAAAAAGAGAGAAAAGAAATCCTGTCTCCGTTTGTAAGATTTTTTTGTTTGCTTGCAGTAACAAAAATGAAATTTTGTATATTGAGATGCATAATGTGTGATGGTCTGTAGGTTCTCACTGTGGTATGCGTGTAACAGATTTGCTTTAAACCAAACAACAGAATGTATTATTTGAAAATGATTGTCTCAAACCCTGCAAAAGTGGCCATTTTGTGGGGTTTCGGAAAGAAAAAAAATAAAGAATGCATTTTGGATTTGGTGATGGGGTAATCTGGTAAATTTAATATGTATGTCGTACGCTATAAATTAGATGTTTTTCTGAGAAAAGGAAAAAGGGAGTGAATCTTTGGTATGCGAGATGAAATGAACTTTTGTGTCTGTATCGTAATAATGTTTCCTTCTGTTTCTCTGCTGGGAAATCAGACGTTTTTAGAAGATATTTGGTCATGTTATTTTATATACCTGTATTTTAAAGTCACCAGCATGTTTTAAGTATGTGGTATTCATATGCAGTTTTAGTTTTAAGTGATAATTGTTGTTCGGCATGTAAAGATATGATATTGTTTTTGCAAGTGAAGTAACGGCTTTGAAAGTGCGATGGTGTGTGATTTTTTGTCACGCTCTGGTAAATATGAAACTGTTTCTGGTATGATTAATGGGTTAACGTATGTTGTATTTGTAAGGTCTGTGCACGGCGTGGGTGCACACAATGAAATATATTTATAGGCTGTAATTGAAAGTTTTTCTAAAAGGGCGTCTGTTTTTGTTGCAAGTAAATTAATCTGCAGGTCATGCTACAGTACAGAGGTGAAATTGGTGTGGTAAATCATACAAGCAGCCTAGATTGTGGTTAGGATATACATATGTAATTTGCGTGATGAATGGTTAGTCCTTAAAGGGACAGTTCACTGTAACAAGGTGTTGCTATTAATGTATTGTCCATGACTTGTTATACAAGCGGCATATTATCTTATATTTGTCTGGAAAATCAGAGCTCAGTGCGTAGACGGAGCAATAGAAAATTGTCATTTTATTAGTTAAAGAACCAGTGCAATAACCCTGTATTAGTAGTTTGCTAAATATATTTTTAGAGACCTTTCTTTGTATATATTTATTTTAAATTTGCTGTTCAGATAGCAGATATTTTTTTGCAGCATAACTTAATTCTCTCTGTAATGCAAACTGAAGTGATAAGTTGTCTACAATTTTAGTGTAGGGATCCGTGAGACTAGCGGACAGAAAAAAAACAAAAAAAAAAACAAGAAAAAACAGAGGAGTGAAAATATTTAAAGGGATACAGGAAAACTGGTATAACATCTGAGAATTTAAGGGAATATTTACATAAAAGACGATGAGGTTTACTGTAAGCCTAACACTAGTATATTTCACTGTGTTAGCAGTTTCAATTAAAGATTATTTTTAATTTGGTTAAAATGTCCCTTTAATTAGCCTGCATCCCACTGTGAGTGCGTTCTTATGCTGCTTATGCTTGTTTAGGCTATTTCATGAACGTCAGTATGCATTTTTTTATTATAAGGATCATTGGGAATAATTTAAAGGAGAAATTGTATTAGTATTTCTTTTTCAGAAAGCTTATTTTTTTGTGTTATATGCGGTTGTTACATTTGGCTGGAGAGCTGCAGAATGGGGAATATCAAATTATATACAACGTTAAATCCAATAATTTTGTTGTGGTTAAACTAATTAGCTTTTATCACGTTTTAGTGTGAATTTTATATTTTTAAGCAGTAAACAGTGTTTCTCCTTTAAGTAGAAATGAAACTTTGAGCTTGCCTTACTATCCTTGAGAAAGACTGATAACACTGTGCATGTTTTGGGTTTTTTTTGGCTTTGTTACAGAGAGAACAATTTGCACTGTACATTTAAAGCGGCAGTACTGGTGTTCTATGTTATAAAAAATGATAACTATAAATTGCTCACTACAAAGAAACAAGTATTTATATTATATTCTGTCATAGAATATAGCTTAAAAAATGATAATTTTATTTCTGTGGCTGTCAAACTGTATCTCACAGATATAACTCTTTGTTATTTAAAATAACCCCCACTGCGTTCAATAAATAAATGAGATATTATTTAATGAAGTGATTCCAGTGACACTTTAAAATATATATAGTTATTTGGTTATTAACTAGTCTACCACTATTATTGCAATGACTTTGATTGCTGCTTAACAGTTAA
Organism: Bombina bombina; assembly: GCF_027579735.1. Classification (NCBI taxonomy): domain Eukaryota; kingdom Metazoa; phylum Chordata; class Amphibia; order Anura; family Bombinatoridae; genus Bombina; species Bombina bombina. Next base: position 1,255,751,564 of record NC_069501.1, on the reverse strand, counting down.
GCCGTGGTCCATAAGGTGTCTAGAAATAAACACCCCTAAAACAAATGATGCACAGTTTATCTGATTCTACTGCATTTATATAACTAGCTAATTTATCTGTTCACAGTTTTGGTTTTATTTATATGGCTTACGTGTATTTTGTCTCTTGGTGTTGTAATGAGAATTATACAGCCTGTGATAAGAGGCAGTCCTCAAAGGTTTAAAAAAAAAAATTAGCATATGAGCCTACCTATGTTTGGTTTAATCTAGGAAGGTTGGTTAGAATTAAAAGTCCTATCTGAATAATGAATTTTCATTTATCCTAGAATGTCCCTTTAACAGTGGCTACTGTGGTTATCTGATCTTTCCCAAATAAGCGCCATTTTATTTGTGCAATCTGCAACTTAAGTTTCTTGGGCATCTGCTGTGATTGCTTTCTTTGTGTGATATTAAAGTTTTGTACATAGTGGATGTTTTTAATTGTTTGTCATGTTCTGAGTGTGTTGCATTTCAGCGAATGTCAGAATATGTGTTGCATTCTAAGTTAATTGTGGTTGTTTGAAATTTGTGTCAGCAGCTAATGTTTCGTTTTGTGTAAGACAAGAACGATTGGTTTTCATTGTTTGTTATGTTTTTCTCTTTTGTGGACAGCATATTCAATTGTGAAGTGTATTTCATTTTGCTTGCTATTGACAATTGTCTCTGCATGAGTGGAGTGCATGATTTATCGTTTAGTTTCTTGTTATCTTGTGTTTGCGTGTCACATGAGATGTTTCACGCAAACATGGGGGAAGTATTGATGAGTATTGATGAATATCTTTATGTAATGGAGGAGATTATTTTTAGGAGGTGAACCTACAACGTTTTGAATCTCCTCGTACAATGTTATTGTGTTAATTTCAGATGCCTAAAATGTTTTATTTTTCTATGTGGTTCTTAACACTATATTTGTATTTGCAGGATGAGAGTATGCTGTCTTCAGAGATTGAAACACACTAACTGAATTATTTTTGAGTTTCCATATTTAGGTAAAATCTGTACAGGCAAAATTCCATAAGTGCACTCTTCAAAAGATTAAAGATTGAAAGCAAGTAAACCTTTAAAGAAAGAAAAGATAAAGATGAAAGACCTTTTGTCAAGCTTGTTTTAACCATCATACTGCAGTAAAAAAAGTTACTGAACTATCTTTGGATCCATTCTTTGCTTTGCATGCTGGTACCAGCCCCAGAACTGGACTCTGGGTAATCCATGACTGTTTCCTCTGATGTGTGTCTTCAGGACATAAAGACTATCCTTCTCTGGACTGTGCCTTACCGCTCGATATGGAGGTCCTGTTATGCTGTTACAGGATCAACCAATTAAATTAGGGGAGTATTGTTTTAACCCTATTCCTTATATTGCTTGTTTTGTATTCTCTTGTATTTGTTTTATTTTTATTGATCATATTTGGTCTAAGAAATCATATGCTTCATTGGTATTAGTGCACATGGTAGTTTATGTGCGTAACAAAGTAACCCTTTAGATAAGTGTAACTGTGAACTTCGCAGTATTGTACTCTATTGAATGGCCCACTGAGTATAGAAAATAGGTTTAAGGAAAATGCTGCAACATAGCATAATATTTTAGACCCTTCACCCTTTAGAACATAAGGAGGACACGTCTAAGCTAGAAGTTTATAGTAAATATACAGAGAAATGTTTGTTCAGGGAATAGCATAATTATAGTTTATGAAAGCAAATGTATTTTTCCCTTTTATTAATTAGTATGGTATCTGCAAAGTGAATTTGGTCATTCCTGATGTTTGTCAAAGAGTGTAATTCTTACCATAAAGATGTGTTTACCTTTAAAAGAGCTTGTAGTTTTAAATAATGTTCTGTTTGTATGCTTTCCTCATATAGGAGTGTGAGAGAATTTAGGTTGGAGAATTATAAGCATTATAGATAGCAGCCATCCAGAATAAAGCAACACAAGGTTCTTTTATTTTTTAGAAGTTCAAAGTGATATTGTAAAGAAATTCATTTATTTTCATTGACTGTTTTCTTTTTTCCATTCTTACAACAGGGCAGGCCTTAGCATAAGTTTGAGCATAAACATTCAGGCCCTTGAGGAAGTCTGACAGGTTTTCACTTGCGTAGTATTCATGAAGTATCATTTAAAAGTGTATAGAGAAGTTGTAAATTATTCTCTGAGAAATGTCAATGTATTTAGTTTGTATTATATATCAACAATGTTTTGTTTGATTTTAAATGACATAGGATGAAAGTGACGTTTTATTTGGACATAATTGTGATTGTATTGCGGTGTGTACTCATCCTGTACTGTTTCTGTTTGCTTCCTAGACTCCCTGTGACTCGAGTGTCTGCTTGCCATGGGTATCCACTGGTTGCCTTGTCTACCCCATGAACAAACCATCAGATTTCCAGTATCTCCCTGCGGAAGAACCGTGGATAAGCACCCCTACTGCAAATGAACTGTTGGAGAACTATATTATAGCAAAGTGTCAAGGTGCAGCGCTCTCAAATGGACAAAGACTGTTCTTAAAGTATTCAGAGGCCACCTAGAGACAGTTGTGCTGTTGCTATGTCATGCTTTACTGTGGAAAAGGAACTGTTGGACATATTGGGGGGTGCTAGCAATGCAGGTGGAGAGATAGAAGATGCAGCGTTGTTTGGGGGTAGATGGGGGGCTGGTTGGGTCTCTGTGCTGGTAGACCGGTAGTTTTGGGAAGGCTGGAGGATAGATGGAAGGTATTGGAGGGACTGTACCTATATGCAGTGACAATTAGCCTATAAAAGTATATCACGACATGCAAATATTTTTCTCTTTAGTATTCTTATAGAGTTCTGTTACCATAATATAAGGCTTTACTAATTTTCTATGCCTGTCTATTTTTATGTTATTCTGTTAGAATAAAAGGATGGTATGTTAGGGGTAATATGAACCTGATGGCAGCCATCTTGTTCTTCGCAGCCATCTTGTTCCTCGCAGCCATTTTGTAATGAATAGACTTTATTATACTGGGGTATTATGCAGTGAGAATTATATGCATGTTATGAGTTTCTTTAGCTATTCGGCCTTGCCAATGTACCCTGGCCTAATGCCTAGAAGTAAGATAGAATAAGATAATGTAAACAAGAGGCTTTAGACACTCGGTTGTCTCTGCAGATGGTAGTTTGTTATGACTCTGTAAATATTGTTATGAGAAACTCATGTTCCAGTTTTTCCTTGTAAATTGATCTGTATAACTGTGTAAGATGACGCGGTCCTAACGTGTCATCCCCTTAACCCTGTATGTCACTATAAGAAAGGCTTGCACTGTGCAATAAACAGAATTGGCTTTCAATCATAATGCTGCGTGGTCTGAGTCATTCTAAGGGGCCCTTATCAGGTAATCTACATATGCCTCAGGTGGTACACTAGGCCCCAGGCTTTGGCCTGCACTGACACTTACCCCCTGAAGGGGACACCTAACATACCCCCAAGGGGAAGGTTCCACATGTCTCACTTATCCTCAAACCAAATAAAGAGACAGGCATTCTTACATTGTGTAGAAGACCTGTTAAAGATGGGAGTGATACACCCAGTTCCAATAAAGGAACAAGGAATGGGATTTTATTCCAATCTGTTCGTAGTTCCCAAAAAAGAGGGAACTTTCAGACCAATTTTGGATTTGAAGATCCTAAACAAATTTCTCAGGGTACCATCGTTCAAGATGGAAACCATTCGAACGATTCTACCCACTATCCAGGAAGGTCAATTTATGACTACCGTGGATCTAAAGGATGCGTACCTACATATTCCTATCCACAAAGAACATCATCAGTTCCTAAGGTTCGCTTTTCTGGACAAGCATTACCAGTTTGTGGCCCTCCCATTCGGGTTAGCCACTGCTCCAAGGATTTTCACAAAGGTGCTAGGGTCCCTTCTAGCGGTTCTAAGACCGAGGGGCATTGCAGTAGTACCTTACTTGGACGACATTCTAATACAAGCGTCGTCCCTGTCAAAAGCAAAGGCTCATACAGACATCGTTCTAGCCTTTCTCAGATCACACGGATGGAAGGTGAACATAGAAAAAAGTTCTCTGTCTCCGTCGACAAGAGTTCCCTTCTTGGGAACAATAATAGATTCCTTAGAAATGAGGATTTTTCTGACAGAGGTCAGAAAATCAAAACTTCTAAGCTCTTGTCAAGTGCTTCATTCTGTTCCTCGTCCTTCCATAGTGCAGTGCATGGAAGTAGTAGGGTTGATGGTTGCAGCAATGGACATAGTTCCTTTTGCACGAATTCATCTAAGACCATTACAACTGTGCATGCTCAAACAGTGGAATGGGGACTATACAGACTTGTCTCCAATGATTCAAGTAGATCAGAAGACCAGAGATTCACTCCGTTGGTGGCTGACCCTGGACCATCTGTCCCAGGGAATGAGCTTCCGCAGACCAGAGTGGGTCATTGTCACGACCGACGCCAGTCTAGTGGGCTGGGGCGCGGTCTGGGAATCCCTAAAAGCTCAGGGTCTATGGTCTCGGGAAGAGTCTCTTCTCCCGATAAACATTCTGGAACTGAGAGCGATATTCAATGCTCTCAGGGCTTGGCCTCAGCTAGCAAAGGCCAGATTCATAAGGTTCCAATCAGACAACATGACGACCGTTGCGTATATCAATCATCAGGGGGGAACAAGGAGTTCCCTGGCGATGAAAGAAGTGACCAAAATAATTCAATGGGCGGAGGATCACTCCTGCCACCTGTCTGCGATCCACATCCCAGGTGTGGAAAACTGGGAGGCGGATTTTCTGAGTCGTCAGACATTCCATCCGGGGGAGTGGGAACTCCATCCGGAGATCTTTGCCCAAACAACTCAATTATGGGGCATTCCAGACATGGATCTGATGGCGTCTCGTCAGAACTTCAAGGTTCCTTGCTACGGGTCCAGATCCAGGGATCCCAAGGCGACTCTAGTAGATGCACTAGTAGCACCTTGGACTTTCAACCTAGCTTATGTATTTCCACCGTTTCCTCTCATTCCCAGGCTGGTAGCCAGGATCAATCAGGAGAGGGCCTCGGTGATCTTGATAGCTCCTGCGTGGCCACGCAGGACTTGGTATGCAGACCTGGTGAATATGTCATCGGCTCCACCATGGAAGCTACCTTTGAGACAGGACCTTCTTGTTCAGGGTCCATTCGAACATCCAAATCTGGTCTCCCTCCAGCTGACGGCTTGGAGATTGAACGCTTGATTCTATCAAAGCGTGGGTTTTCAGATTCTGTGATAGATACTCTGGTTCAGGCCAGAAAACCGGTAACTAGAAAGATTTACCATAAAATATGGAAAAGATATATCTGTTGGTGTGAATCCAAAGGATTCCCATGGAATAAGATAAAAATTCCTAAGATTCTCTCCTTTCTACAAGAAGGTTTGGAGAAAGGATTATCTGCAAGTTCTCTAAAGGGACAGATCTCTGCTTTATCTGTCTTACTACACAAAAGACTGGCAGCTGTGCCAGATGTTCAAGCATTTGTTCAGGCTCTGGTTAGGATCAAGCCTGTTTACAGACCTTTGACTCCCCCCTGGAGTCTAAATCTAGTTCTTTCAGTTCTTCAAGGGGTTCCGTTTGAACCTTTACATTCCATAGATATTAAGTTACTATCTTGGAAAGTTTTGTTTTTGGTTGCAATTTCTTCTGCTAGAAGAGTTTCAGAGTTATCTGCTCTGCAGTGTTCTCCGCCCTATCTGGTGTTCCATGCAGATAAGGTGGTTTTGCGTACTAAGCCTGGTTTTCTTCCTAAGGTTGTTTCTAACAAAAATATTAACCAGGAGATAGTTGTACCTTCTTTGTGTCCGAATCCAGTTTCAAAGAAGGAACGTTTGTTACACAATTTGGTCGTAGTCCGTGCTCTAAAATTCTATTTAGAGGCTACAAAAGATTTCAGACAAACATCTTCCTTGTTTGTTGTTTATTCTGGTAAAAGGAGAGGTCAAAAAGCGACTTCTACCTCTCTTTCCTTTTGGCTTAAAAGCATCATCCGATTGGCTTATGAGACTGCCGGACGGCAGCCTCCTGAAAGAATCACAGCTCACTCCACTAGGGCTGTGGCTTCCACATGGGCCTTCAAGAACGAGGCTTCTGTTGACCAGATATGTAAGGCAGCGACTTGGTCTTCACTGCACACTTTTGCCAAATTTTACAAATTTGATACTTTTGCTTCTTCGGAGGCTATTTTTGGGAGAAAGGTTTTGCAAGCTGTGGTTCCTTCCGTTTAGGTAACCTGATTTGCTCCCTCCCTTCATCCGTGTCCTAAAGCTTTGGTATTGGTTCCCACAAGTAAGGATGACGCCGTGGACCGGACACACCAATGTTGGAGAAAACAGAATTTATGCTTACCTGATAAATTACTTTCTCCAACGGTGTGTCCGGTCCACGGCCCGCCCTGGTTTTTTATTCAGGTCTGATGAATTATTTTCTCTAACTACAGTCACCACGGTACCATATGGTTTCTCCTATATATGTTTCCTCCTGTCCGTCGGTCGAATGACTGGGGTGGGCGGAGCCTAGGAGGGACTATATGGCCAGCTTTGCTGGGACTCTTTGCCATTTCCTGTTGGGGAAGAGAATATCCCACAAGTAAGGATGACGCCGTGGACCGGACACACCGTTGGAGAAAGTAATTTATCAGGTAAGCATAAATTCTGTTTTTTTGAATACACTGTAACAGATTATATTGTGCTTGTGTGACAGATTAGATTGTGCTTGTGTAGACAGAGATTCAATTGAGTATCATAGCTTTTTAGTTAAGACTACAAAGTTTGCGGTTTTTAATTTATGCAAACAAAAATTTGGGTTATGTGCCGTGGCTTTGTTATTTTCCACGGGTTAAGATTAACAGTTCAACTTTCGCACACAGTCAGATGTGGGTATTTAGCCAATGTTTGACACTGAAAGATAGATAATGTTTAATAGACAGTATTTATAGATATATTGATTCTGTGATACAAATGCTCAATGCTGAGCTAAGAAATACTTAAGAATAATTTTTAATTTAATCTATCGTAGCAAACATGAATTCAGATGATTTGACAAACAACGTTTGAATTAAGGCACACTAATTGTTCATGTAGCCTAGTATTTTAGTATAGTATGAGCTGCTATTTGTGTTCTTAACATAAAGATTTTAATTCTGTAGCTTATTGAAATATAACCCATAAATTGAGATTCCCAATCTTGTTTGTATGTCTTTATAGTAGTTAACGATCTCTGACTGTTTGCAGCATCAGATAAATGGTTTTGGTACGCTTTCAGTAATGAGATCTTGTAATGTGTCACAGATAAATTCTTAACCGACATAAGAATAAATTCATTTAAATACCCTTATATAGATCAAGCCTCTGGTAATCCCCTTTCTATAAGGGCGCGGGATAGACCAGACTCAGAATTAAACTATTGGGTAATGTAGCTCCCAAGCGGTGGTTAAATATTAGAAAGCAGACGATTTAGTTATATTACGAGCCAGCCAGATATACCATGAGAAGAGCCCCTTGAGAGCGATTAAGTAAAATACAGATTCTAATAAGTATCCTTATTTAGTAAGTAGTTATCAACATAGCAACAATTACAGTTACCAGCTAAAATACAGGAGCTCGCTATGGCTCCTCACCATTTCCCTAAGTCCCTAACATGTTTCGCCGTCTAACACAGCTTTTTCAAAGGGTTATCGCGATTGCACTGTTTGCATGCAACTTTTAAACCCTATTGATAGTTAGCTCCGCCTACTGGGAGGCAACATCAGTGATGTGTGCTTATTGACGTGGTCTAAATGCATTCTGGGTATTGTAGTTTATATAGAAACATACATTCAACAATAAATTTCGCCTGTTCTTTCCTTGTTGGATTAGTGCTACTTTATTAAGACAACAGACCACAATAGATTTCATATATGTGGTCCTCTACATCGTTAGTGATCCTGAGTGATCATATTCTTATTATTTAATTTTAAAGGATAAAGATGTGAATTTATTAACTTAGATCATTTATTCAGAGATCAGATATTAATTATATCTTTATGGTAATAATGAAAGAAATCATTAAAACATTTTTTACAGTTTCATGTCTGTATAACCTGTAAATGGAATGGAAAGCTCAAAATAGAGTCTACAAGTATCATATACCTTGATTATAATTATGTTATATATATTTGCTATGTCATGCCTATGATAAACTCCTCTACAACCTTAAAGTAAAATTGAATAAAATCTTGTTTGAATTGTACTACATATACTAACCAGTGCTTATAATAAGCACTATCAAATAAAAATGTGATTATGATGTTAATAATAAAAAGTGTTATGTGAGAAGAACTGGAATATGTTATGAAGGGGATACTATAGTTGTGTGAATATGAAAATAATATCATGTGATTAATATATTCACACTGTGTTAGTGGTGGACCTATTAGGATCCTGTGCTCACAATTACCCTTTTGCAGGATAAAATTAGATTGTGTAGAATAAGTGTTAGTGTTATTATTATTAAAGTGTGACTTAATTGTACTTGATTAAAAATTTAATCTTATTGATGAGGAAGAGTGATTATTGAGGGAGAGTGATACTAGTGAATTTTGGTGTTAAGTATTATTTAAAAATATAATGGAGGGGGGACACAATTAACAAGACAAAAGGGGGGGGGGGGGAAAGAAACTAAGTTGCCAATAGTGATGGTGAGACATGCATATGTACAGATGGGAATACCTATTCCTTTTGGATGGTGATATATACTTATGCCAGTATTTAATTGGCAATAAGGACCACTACATAAAGAGGTGATCATTGAGGTTTATTTTCCTTATTGAAATAGTTCTGTTATAATTAACAAACAAGACTATTAAAGAGTTGATTTTTGAGTATGGCTGACATAGACGATCAATTGTATAATGTGTATCCATCTATTGGAGCTATATTGATTCTGCCTAAATCATGTCTATAATAGAGACATGATTATCGTTTTGTGCTGTTTTCTAAATTTAACTACTGTTATTATGGTTTTTTTATTTTGTTTTATACATTTTGTTGAAGTTTAAAAACATTGAAGAACTATTGATAGATTGTTGTGCTATATAGTATCCCTTCAAAATTTATATTATTGTTTTTCTCCTTCATGTTTTTTAGAAGTTAGATTTGGAAATTTTATTGACTTTTAATTGAACACTTTTAAAGAAAGGAGCTGAAATTGTTTTGTTCATTTAAACCATGTGGTTGGACACTATTTAGTAAAAATATCCATTTTGTTTCTGCTTGTAGTAGTTTTGTTTCCAGGTCACCTCCCAGAATTCCTAAAGAAATTTTCTGTAGACCGAAACATTTCAATTCATTTTGTCTCGATTGATGATGCTTGAGGAAGTGTCTGGCCACTGAAGTAATTTTTTTACCTTCTTTGAGATCCTTGTCTGCGTTTTTAATATTCCTCAGGTGTTCCTGGAGTCTAGTTCTTATTTTTCTTGACGTCATTCCGACATAGTATTTCTTACATTTACATTTGAGGGCGTAAACTACCCCTTCAGTATGGCAATTTATATGTTTGTTGATTTTGTGCTTTTTGTCAAATCTGTCTATGACAGTGTCAGTTTTCACCATGAAGCTGCAGGTACTGCATGTTCCACATTTGAATGTACCTGGTTTAAGGGCATTTCTAGTTTTTGGGCCTTGGAAGTGACTTGGACTTACCAAGTCCTTCAGATTTTTAGCTCGTCTATAGCCCACTTGTACTCTGTCTTCTAGCATTTTACCCAAAATTGGGTCTGATTTCAAAATGTGCCAATGCTCATTAATCATATTTGTAATTGCTCTGGAGTTAGGGTTGTAAGTGGTTATAAATCTTACTTTGTTGTCACATTTTTTTGGTTTGGTTTCGAGTAATGTAGTTCTTTCTGATATTCTTGCCCTGAATTCTGCATTTATTTATTAACCCCTAATCTGCCGCCCCCAACGTCGCCGCCACTATACTAAATGTATTAACCCCTAAACCTAAGTCTAACCCTAACCCTAACACCCCCTAACTTAAATAGAATTAAAATAAATCTAAATAAATATTCCTATCATTAACTACATTATTCCTATTTAAAACTAAATACTTACCTATAAAGTAAACCCTAAGCTAGCTACAATATAACTAATAGTTACATTGTAGCTAGCTTAGGATTTATTTTTATTTTACAGGCATGTTTGTATTTATTTTAACTAGGTACAATAGCTATTAAATAGTTATTAACTATTTAATAACTACCTAGCTAAAATAAATACAAAGTTACCTGTAAAATAAAACCTAACCTAAGTTACAATTACACCTAACACTACACTATAATTAAATTATTTTCCTAAATTAAATACAATTAAATACAATTAAATAAAATTATCTAAAGTACAAAAAACAAACACTAAATTACAGAAAATAATAAACAAATTACAAGATTTTTAAACTATTTGTAATTTATTGTAGGGTAGGGCTTTTTTATTTTGGGGGGGCTTTTTTATTTTGTTAGGGGGATTAGATTAGGTGTAATTAGTTTAAAAATCTTGTAATTTGTTTATTATTTTCTGTAATTTAGTGGGAGGGTTTTGTACTTTAGATAATTTTATTTAATTGTATTTAATTTAGGGAATTAATTTCATTATAGTGTAGTGTTAGGTGTAATTGTAACTTAGGTTAGGTTTTATTTTACAGGTACTTTTGTAATTATTTTAACTAGGTAGTTATTAAATAGTTAATAACTATTTAATAACTATTCTACCTAGTTAAAATAAATACAAACTTGCCTGTAAAATAAAAATAAAACCTAAGATAGATACAATGTAACTATTAGTTATATTGTAGCTATCTTAGGGTTTATTTTATAGGTAAGTATTTAGTTTTAAATAGGAATTATTTAGTTAATGATAGTAATATTTATTTAGATTTATTTAAATTATATTTAAGTTAGGGGGTGTTAGGGTTAGACTTAGATTTAGGGGTTAATAACTTTAATATAGTGGCGACGACGTTGGGGGCGGCAGATTAGGGGTTAATAAATGTAGGTAGGTGTTGGCGATGTTAGGGATGGCAGATTAGGGGTTAATAATATTTAACTAATGTTTACGAGGCGGGAGTGCGGCGGTTTAGGGGTTAATATGTTTATTATAGTGGCGGCGATGTCTGGTTCGGCAGATTAGGGGTTAAAAATGTTATTTTAGTGTTTACGATGCGGGAGGGCCTCGGTTTAGGGATTAATAGGTAGTTTATGGGTGTTAGTGTACTTTTTAGCACTTTAGTTAAGAGTTTTATGCTACGGCGTTGTAGTGTAAAACTCTTAACTACTGACTTTAAAATGCGTTACCAGTCTTGACAGGAGAGGGTGTACCGCTCACTTTTTGTCAGACTCGTAATACCGGCGCTATGCAAGTCCCATTGAAAAAAGAGGATACGCAATTTACGTAAGTGGATTTGCGGTATTTCCTAGTCTGGCCAAAAAAGTGAGCGGTACACCTGTACCTGCAAGACTCGTAATACAAGCGGGCGTTAAAAAGCAGCGTTAAGACCTCTTAACGCTGCTTTTTAAACCTAACGCACAATTCGTAATCTAGCCGTATGTGTTTTACCAGCAGTCAAGGGGTGTAAAACTGTTCTCTACTGCAATAGTGGTAAACTCATTGCTATGTCTATATCACTGGAAATTGGTGGGTGTAAAACAGTTCAATATTTCCATAGTGGTTAAAGGGACAGTCTAGTCAAAATTAAACTTTCATGATTCAGATAGGACATGCAATTTTAAACAACTTTCCAGTTTACATTTATCATCAAATTTGCTTTGTTCTATTGGTATTCTTTGTTGAAGCTAAACCTTGGTAGGCTCATATGCTAATTTCTAAGCCGTAATTTCTAATTGACTTTTACTCCTGTGAATTTTGACCGTTTTTTACAGTTAGACACTGCTAGTTCACGTGTGTCATATAGATAACATTGTGCTTACTCCCGTGGAATTATTTATGAGTCAGCACTGATTAGCTAAAATGCAAGTCTGTCAAAAGATCTGAGATAAGGGGTCAGTCTACAGAGGCTTAGATACAGGTAATGACAGAGGTAAAAAGTATATTATTTTGTCTAGTATATTATTTTGTCTGAGCATATTTCACATATTTGCCCCCCCCCCCCCCGGAGACATTTCTGCGGACGCCCATGCATGAAGCATAGCGAGATATTTCCAGTGCACTAGTGTTTGAAACCCTGCAGCTGCTCAGAGCACCAGTGGGTCTTGTATCATGTCAGCAATTAACAAATTGAGTCATTACTAGATGGTGCAAGCACCTATATTACAAAAATGCTTCTATTCAAAACTAAAAGACATCCATGTGGATTGCAATTTTGTTTGGAATGTCCCTTTAAAGGGACAGTCTACTCCAGATTTTTGTTTAAATAGATAGATAATCCCTTTATTACCCATTCCCCAGTTTTACAAAACCAACACAGTTATATTAATATACGTTTTACCTCTGTGATTACCTTGTATCTAAGCCTCTGCAGACTGCCCCCTTATTTCAGTGCTTTTGCCAGACTTGCATTTTAGCCAATCAGTGCAGACTCATAAAGGAACAGTAAACCCCAAAATTTTCTTTTATGATTTGGATAGAACATACAATTTTAAACAACTTTCCAATTTACTTCTATTAGCAAATTTGCTTCAGTCTCTTGTTATCCATTGCTGAAGAAACAGCATTGCACTACTGGCAGCTAGCTGAACACATCTAGTTAGCCAATCACAAGAGACAAATGTGTGCAGGCCCCAATCAGCAGCAGCTCCCACTAGAATATGATATGTGCGTATTCATTTTCAACAAGGGATACTACGAGAACAAAGCACATTTGAAAATAGAAGTGAATTTAAACGTTTCTTAAAATTACATACTCTATATGAATTAGGCAAATTTAACTTTGACTTTCCTATCCCTTAAATAACTCCACGGGAGTGAGCACAATGTCATCTATATGGAACACATGAACTAGCATTGTCTAGCTGCAATAAACTGTCAAAATGCACTGAGGTAAGAGGCAGCTTTCAAGGGCTTAGAAATAAGCATACAAGCCTACCTAGGTTTAGCTTTCAACAAACAATACCAAGAAAGAAAACAAAGCAAATGTGATGATAAAAGTAAATTGTAAAGTTGTTTAAAATGACGTGGTCTATTGGCTGAATCATGAAAGGTTAATTGGACTAGACTGTCCCTTTAAGAATTTATTTCAATTTTTCCCCCATATAAACCTTTTGTGTCTGTGCCTCTCTCATCCAGGCTCCTTCCTCCCTTTTTTGTCATTTCAAGGGGTTACGGAATGCAATGAGTTTATTTCACTGATTTCCTTGTCCCCCCTTGCTAACCAATCACAAACTAATATTCAGATATAGAGGCCCATTTATCTAGCTCCGTATGGAGGTTGTGGGCCCGTGTTTCTGGCGAGTCTTCAGACCGCTAAAGACTGCTGCTTCATAACCCTGCCCGTCTGCTCTGATGAGGCGGACAGGAATCGGCACAATTCAACCCGATCAAGTACGATCGGGTTGACTGACACCCCCCCTGCTGACGGCCGATTGGCCGCGAGTCTGCAGGGGGCGGCGTTGCACCAGCAGCTCTTGTGAGCTGCTGGTGCAATGCTGAAGACGGAGAGCATATTGCTCTCTGCATTCAGTGAGTTCTTGCGGACCTGATCCGCACTGTTGGATCAGGTCCCCAAGACCTTTGATAATTCGGCCTCATAGCATGAACTCTGTTTGCACATGTGCAGACTGGGGTAGCTGCCCTCTTGTATTCGCTTAACCCCTTAATGACCACAGCACTTTTCCATTTTCTGTCCGTTTGGGACCAAGGCTATTTTTACATTTCTGCGGTGTTTGTGTTTAGCTGTAATTTTCTTCTTATTAATTTACTGTACCCACACATATTATATACTGTTTTTCTCGCCAATAAATGGACTTTCTAAAGATACCATTATTTTAATCATATCTTATAATTTACTATAAAAAAATTATAAAATATGAGGAAAAAATGAAAAAACACACTTTTTCTAACTTTGAGCCCCAAAATCTGTTACACATCTACAACCACCAAAAAACACCCATGCTAAATAGTTTCTACATTTTGTCCTGAGTTTAGAAATACCCAATGTTTACATGTTCTTTGCTTTTTTTTGCAAGTTATAGGGCAATAAGTACAAGTAGCACTTTGCTATTTCCAAACAACTTTTTTTCAAAATTTGCGCTAGTTACATTGGAACACTGATATCTGTCTGGAATCCCTGAATATCCCATGACATGCATATATTTTTTTTATAAGACATCCCAAAGTATTGATCTATGCCCATTTTGGTATATTTCATGCCACCATTTCACCGCCAAATGCGATCAAATAAAAAAAATTGTTCCCTTTTTCACAAACTTTTTCACAAACTTTAGGTTTCTCACTGAAATTATTTACAAACAGCTTGTGCAATTATGGCACAAATGGTTGTAAATGCTTCTCTGGGATCCCCTTTGTTCAGAAATAGCAAACATATATGGCTTTGGCGTTGCTTTTTGGTAATTAGAAGGCCGCTAAATGCTGCTGCGCATCACACGTGTATTATGGCTAGTAGTGAAGGGGTTAATTAGGTAGCTTGTAGGGAGCTTGCAGGCTTAATTTTAGCTTTAGTGTACAGATCAGCCTCCCACCTGAAATATCAGACCCCCTGATCCCTCCCAAACAGCTCTCTTTCATCCCCCACCCCACAATTGTTCCTGCCATCTTAAGTACTGGCAGAAAGTCTGCCAGTACTAAAATAAAAGGTATACTTGGGTTTTTTGTGTTTTTTTTAAAGCATATTTACATATGCTGATGTGTAGGATCCACCCTTAGCCCCCAACCTCACTGATCCCCCACCAAACAGCTCTCTAACCCTCCCCCTCTACCTTAATGGGCGCCATCTTGGGTACTGGCAGCTGTCTGCCAGTACCCAGTTTAGAAAAATATTGTATTATTTTCCCCCTTTTCTGTAGTGTAGCTTCCCCCACCAAATACCAACTCCCCACCCCTCCCAGATCCCTTAGATTGTTTTTAAATACCCCCGTTCTCCCACTTATATTATGCTTTTTTTCTGTAGTGTAGCGGTTCCCGCCCCATGCACGTGCGTGCGTCCGTGCCCGCCCCGTTGGTCCCGCCCCTGATCCCGCCCCCTCCACATCACACGGCCCATCGATGGCCGCCTACCCACCTCCCACGTCGGCTCCCAATCACCAACGATGTCCGGTGCAGAGAGGGCCACAGAGTGGCTCTCTCTGCATCGGATGGCCATGCAGGGTTATTGCAGGATGCTTCGATATCGAGGCATCACTGCAATAACCGGAAAGCGGCAGGATCGCTTCCAGCTGCTTTCCAGACCGAGGACGTACATGGTACGTCCTCAGGCTTTAACTGTCTTTTTTTAGAGGACCTACCCTGCACGTCGTCGGTCATTAAGGGGTTAAGGAGGTTTAACACTGATTCACCTTAGTTACTATTACAAATAATGATTTGTGTATCATGATTGTTGATGCAAAACTGATAATTCACATTTTAAAAGCATGTGACACCACAGAAGCTTAGGGAGGGAGGGAAAAGTAATCAAAAGCTCACATAAATTGCTTAAAAGTATTAACCCAAGCCTCCCTGTGAGAAAGTGAAATAAACACATTTTACATCAAAAGGATGCAAAATAAACAATGGTTATAAATTGCATTAATGTTTCACTTGCAATAATGAAACGTTTTATAATAGAAGTATATTGCAAAAATGCTTTCAAATTTTAAGTGCACCTGTGCACATTTTACTTTTGACCTTTCTATTGCTTTAACTAATGTAATGATGTACAGTGTAACCTGCCTGTCAGTAACAATCTCTGTTTACCAGCATGTGACAATCAGTTCTGCATTACTGCTAGACTGTACATGTACTTATAGTAATGCGAGAGGCAGCGAGCAACAGATGGCAGGGGGTTCGTGCTCCATCTCACAAACATAAAGAGACAACACAAACTTTTACTTTGACCTCTATGTATTTACTTAGCACCGATACCTGCTGCTGCATTTATAATGCAGATATTTCAGGCATCATATTATGCTAAGATATACCGCCTTGAAACGCATCACAACTTATCTATCATGGTTGAATTTAAAAGAAAGAGGGCTATATTACAAGTGAGGCACAAGCGGTTTTAATTTCACTGATATTACAAGTTGAGCGAAATCACGATTTACGCTTCAATCCTTACACAGGTGTCTAGCCCCTGCAGTGTCCGCCCCAACCTTAATATATCTTTTCTTTCTAATTAAATAATAGGAATAAAAAAATATGTAGTGTGAATAAAGTTAGTGGCTTGTCAAGAGACTGCTAGGGATATTGGGTGATAAGTTATGGAATTACTAAAGCCTGAGTGAAATACTGGATGTGTATCTGCATCTGTATAATAACACTCAGCACTATACAAAAACAGAGTAATGACACTGGCACATGGGTATAGCCAGATAATGGCTGGTTATAGGGTTAGTGGTATCTGCATCAGTATAATAACACCAAGCACTATATAATGACACAGTAGTGAAACTGGCACATGGGTATAGCCAGAGAATGGCTGGTTATAGGGTTAGTGGTAACTGCAACGGTATAATAACACCGAGCACTATATAATGACACACTAGTGACACTGGCACATGGGTATAGCCAGAGGAGGACTGGTTATAGGATCAGTGGTATCTGCATCAGTATAATAACACCCAGCACTATATAATGACACACTAGTGACACTGGCTCATGGGTATAGCCAGAGGGGGGCTGGTTATAGGATAAGTGGTAACTGCAACGGTATAATAACACCGAGCACTATATAATGACACACTAGTGACACTGGCACATGGGTATAGCCAGAGGGGGGCTGGTTATAGGATCAGTGGTATCTGCATCGGTATAATAACACCCAGCACTATATAATGACACACTAGTGACACTGGCACATGGGTATAGCCAGAGGGGGGCTGGTTAAAGGATCAGTGGTATCTGCATCGGTATAATAACACCCAGCACTATATAATGACACACTAGTGACACTGGCACATGGGTATAGCCAGAGGGGGGCTGGTTATAGGATCAGTGGTATCTGCATCAGTATAATAACAGAGCGCCAACTGTAGAAGGCAGGGTCCACAATAAACTATAACCAAATTTCAGGTTGGCTTCAAAAAGTGTTTATTACAACACAAACAGAATAACAATGATTGATTACTTAAACTTCAATGTCTGTGTGTCTTACAATACAGTTAAAACAATTACATTAAACCCAATATTGTTGTTACAAAATTGGATGCTAAACTTAGCAATATAATATTATAAAATCACAATCCTTTGGGTTTTCAGGATGTTAAAACAAATAAAATTAAATAAGATTAAAAAAGATATTACAATTTCCCTCATGGATCCATGTTAACAGTCTTAAGTTTATATTAACCATACACTTGAACAGTAATAAAATCAATATAAGGCTTGTTTCAGGTGGTTTGAGCTTAACCCTCTTGAAAAACTCTTGGAAGAGGTAACCTTTTCAGGTCAGATTGGATTTATTGGACAATATACAGGCTTACATTGGCTGCCATCAATCGTTGGCAATCAAGGTTAGCTCAAAGGAATCCCCTTGGTGAGGGATCCTACACAAAATTAAAATGTCTGCTTACAGCCTATTGAAAATACTGCTTACAACCTATTACAAATAAATATATAAAAAACTTTGTCTAATGTGCCCTAAAACGTGATAAATAAGCTTCCTACTAAAACGTGATACACAAACTGTTTTCCAAAAGTTGAGTAAAAACTATATATTAGGTGAAAAAAGAGTTGGTGAAAAAATAATCACAGTGGAAAACACTTGCAGCAAATTACTTGTAGTGAAAAAACAACTGCAGTAAAATCTGATGGTTGATCTTTGCTTAGTGCTCAAAAAGAGTTGGTGAAAAAATAATCACAGTAAAAAACACTTACAGCAAATTACTTATAGTGAAAAAACAATTGCAGTAAAATCTGATGATTGATCTTCGCTTAGTGCTCAATCCCAATAAAAACAATAACAGTGAGTGCCAATCATAGCACAATAAACTGGTGATAATACTTTGCTTAATGTTCAATCGAAAAGTGAAAATGTTACCAATGAATGATAAATTCCTTAAAATGTCAGATGTACAGAACTAGTGAGTGAAAATATGAATGTTTATCAATTATATGTCCCAACAATTGGTATGTTTAATCCTCCTCACGATCCTATGTGTGCACGATATTCGGTAAGCCCTGGGTCCCCTTGCTCACAAGCGCTCGGTCCCTCAGCCCTTTCAAGCGTTGGTACCCTCTGCTTGCTACCTCGCGGTCCCTCTGCCGAAAAAATTAAACTTACCAGCCAACGCGTTTCGGTCAAGTAATGACCTTTCTCAAGACTGGTTTTAGCGGTTGGACAGGGAGTTTAAATACCCTGTCAGAGTTTGGCTTTTTCGTCAGACCGGAAGTTGATCCCAACCTTAGGGGCTTAAGCGGTCCTACTACTCTTTGAGTTAGGGATAATGTATTAAAAATCCTTATTCTGGTGCCTTTTTCTTAGTACGATTTTTATCCATTCTGATTGGTGGGTCTGATTACTCATAACTTTTATATAATTGGCTGCCATTGGAGGTGTGTGACAAATACCTTTTCTTATTGGATATCTAGCGTTGTGTGTGTGCTTATACTTATGCAATAGGGGTAATAATCTTTATTCAAATGTCTTTTTCATAGTCCGATTTTTATCCGTTCTGATTGGTTATTATGATATAGTATTCTAAATATCCAAAATTGTCCTTTATTTTTAAGTCATTGGTATATTCAATAAATTTTGGGAAAGATACATATTCTTTTTCTTAGTACGATATTTTTCTTAGTACAATTTTTATCCATTTTGATTGATTAGTCTGATTACTCATAACTTTTATGTAACTGGCTGCCATGGGGGGTGTATGGCAAATACCTTTTCTTATTGGATATCTAGCTTTGTGTGTGTGCTTCTACTTATGCAATAGGGGTAATTTTCATGTAACTGGCTGCCATGGGAGATGCGTGGCAAATACCTTTTCTTATTGGATATCTAGCTTTGTGTGTGTGCTTATACTTATGCAATAGGGGTAATAGTCTTTATTCTGATGTCTTTTTCATAGTCCGATTTTTATCCGTTCTGATTGGTTATTATGATATAATATTCTAAATATCCGATAATGTCCTTTTAAGTCATTGGTATATTCAATAACTTTTGGGAAGGTTACATATTCTTTATTTCTATAAAGAAATAAGTCAGTTGACTTTTGTTTTCCTATATTCCATATAGTTTACAGCCATTAACCTTTCTGGATCATAATAGGTCAATATGTCGTTGTCAGCAATATATTATGTTTGCCAATTTTTTTTTTAAAAAGTTTTTTTGAAAGATTTTAGAGCTTGATCTCTATATGTTTATTAATTGCTGAGGGCTTGTTGGGTTTTTCAATAAGGAGACACTATAAGTTCATTTTTTCATCTGTCAGTGTGTTATATATGAGATTTATGTAATAGAGAGGATATTCCTATAATACACTATTAATGCTGTTAGCTCCCTGATAATATCGTATTGTTTTTTATTTTATTTTTTGTGTTCCAAACTAGTGGAAGGGAGGTTTTTAATAGGATTCCTCCGGTGAACACTTGCTCTAACAGGTTTATCTATTATCATATATGAACATTAGGTTCATATATGGTGATGCATTTCCATGTTTTAAATGGACTTTATGTGGTCCATATATCTACATTTATAAAAATCAGATGAAATGGAAAAATGGTTTCTTTAACCTTTTTTGCTTTCATTTGGAAATCCCTTATGTTATTCTTAAAATATCTTGGATATGGCCTTCCTTGCAAATCACTTTTTTATGTATTTCCAATTTACATCTAAAGAGTTTCTCTGCAGTGTTAATGATATTTTGCTACTCATCTAGGTGTCATAATGAATTTGGGTGTCATAATAAATTTATTTCTTTTATTTCTTTTATAACTTTTTTGAATGGTTTTTGGTAGCTTAAAGATTAACATTTTTCTTTTTAGCTTATCTTATTGAGCTTAATCTTTGGATTTTTAATTTTAATCTGGCAGAAAAAGTGGAGAAGATTCTTCCCCAATTTTTTGTGCTTACAGAGTTTGAGTGCTAAGAGAGATTATCTAATTTTATATGCTTACAGAGTTTGGGTGCTAAAAGAGATTATCTAATAGTCTATTTAGTGACATTGGGTGTTGTGGAGTATTCTTTCCAATAGTGTGAGATGTTTGTCTATGAGAGTGTTTATTATTTAGGTGGTACTTTTTCATATTGGATCAACCTGAGTGTTGTTAGGGACGTGGTATTTCTTCTAATAATTTTTCTAATATTTCTTAATATCATATAGATAAATATTGTTCGGGATTGGTCACTGGATATAGTCTCTGAGGTAAAGTTTTCGGGTCACTGGATATAGTCTCTGAGGTAAGGTTTTTTTTCTTCTTTCTTTAAATGAATTTATCCAAGGTGTTCAAATATGTCCATAATTTTCAAATGTGGCTGTTCCAATCTTTAATTCAAATTTAGGAGGTGGGACAGGTCTTCTTTGTTGTTCAACCCTCTTGGGAACAAACAATCCATATGGAAGATCCATTTTGATTCTTCGACCAATAGCTTTTTTTCATGGTTTCCTCCTCTCCAATTTATAGGGACCTTTTGTATCCCCATGTATTTCAGGGTTTTTATGTCCCCCTGATGTTTTTCGGAAAAATGTTTGTAGAGGGGTGTTTCTTTGTTAAGTTTTTCGATACAGAGGATATGCTCCCTTATTCGGTCCCTAAGTGGCCTTGATGTTTGTCCAATATATTGGAGGCCACAGGGACATTGGAGTAAATAGATGATGTTTCGGTCATGACAGCGGATCAGATCTTTAATTTTATATTTCTTCATACTACTATTTGATTGGAATTCGGTTGTTTTTATACCACTCTTGCATGCTTTGCATGTATGGCATGGGAAAAAACCTCTCACTGGTTTCCCAAATGGATCTTTTATTTCAGGTCCTTTCTTCTTTTGTATACTGGGTGCCAGTGTATTCTTCAAGTTATTGGCCCTCCTATATACAAAGCTTGGTTTCTGTGGTAGTTTTTCACCAAGAATATCATCGTCTTTTAGGATATTCCAATGCTTTCTGAAGATATTTTCGATTATCCGACTGTTTTGACTATATTCCGTAATTAGAGGTACATTTATGACCTCTTCGTCAGTCTTTTTTGTCCTCTCTTTATATTTGGTTAAGTTTCTTCTGTCTATTTTTCCTATTTCTTCTATTTTCTGGTCCAATGTTTTCTCATTGTAACCTCTGTCTAAAAACTTTGCCTTAATGATTTGCGCTTGTTCTTCCCACTTTGAGTGGTTAGAACAATTCTTTCTCATTCTGAGAAGCTGTCCCTTAGGGATATTCCTCTTCCAATTAGTATGGTGACAGCTTGTTTGGTGGACATAGTTATTGCTGTCCACCTTTTTGAAGAAAGTTGATGTTTCGATTATCCCCTCTTTTACCTCTATATTCAAATCAAGATATGTCAGTGACTTTTGACTCCATTCATACGTGAAGTGCAAGTTGGCTTCATTCCTATTCATGACACTCATAGTGTGTTCTAGATCTTCTTGTGACCCTTTCCAGATCATTATGATGTCATCAATATATCGGCGATAGAGGACTAGGTCCGCGCCTGCTGGGCATGATTCCCAGAAGATCTCCTCCCATTTGGCCATATACAAATTGGCATAGCTAGGCGCGAACCTAGTCCCCATCGCTGTACCACATATCTGTCGATAAAATTTTCCATTATTACAAAAGTAGTTATGATGTAATATATAGTGGATGCTGTCAAGGATAAAGTCACATTGTTTTGATGGAATCTCCGTATCCTTCTCCAAGTAGAATCTCACCGCTTTCAAACCCTCCTCGTGGGGTATGCTGGTGTACAGCGCGGTCACATCACAAGTCACCAAAATGTAGTCTTTATCCCATATTATATCTTCCAGGAGATTAATTATCTGGGTCGAATCCCTTAGATAGGAGGGGCGTTCTTTAACATGTTTTTGCAGATGTCTGTCGACATATTCAGACAGATTGCTGCTTAGCGAACCTATCCCGGATATTATCGGTCTCCCAGGTGGCTTGTTGAGATTCTTATGAATCTTTGGGAGGTGATATATAATTGGAGTCTTGGGATACTGTACATTGATATAATTGTATTCCCTATCATTTAAGATGTTATCTTCCTTAGCCTCCTTCAATATTCTTGACAGCTCCTTTTTATACATATCCACTGGATTTTCTCCTAATTTTTGATATGTATTCACATCGCTCAGAATCCTCTCAGTTTCATCATTGTAGTCTTTTCTATTCATCACCACAATTCCTCCGCCCTTATCGGCGGATTTTATAGTTAGGTTGTGGTTTTGTTCCAGTTTCTTAATAGTTTGAAATTGTTTCATGGATAAGTTCTTATTCTTCAAATTCAGCTTTTTAAGGTGAATGTCCCGTATCTCTCTGCACACTATTGTCTCGAAGGTCTCCAATGCGGTTCCTTTGTGAGTTAAGGGATAAAATGTGGACTTTGGTTTAAGGTCCGTATGTTGATAACAGTCTTCTTGTGCTGTAGACCCATACTCTTTAAATCCATAACTCATCCTTTCCAGCGGCGATTTAAGAAAGAATCTCTTTAGAGTGAGTTTCCGGATAAACTCTTTAGTGCTCACAAAGGTATTAAATTTATCAAGGCTTCTAGATGGTGCAAATGATAAGCCTAATCCTAAAATGGATCTTTCATCTTTGTTTAATTCATATGAGCTTAGGTTAAATATCCCTTTGTTTGTCTCCTTATCCTCCTGATTGTTGGTATTTTCCTCCTTCTTCTTTACTTTGACCCCTCCTCTCTTCCCTCTATGGTTCTTTTTCTTGCCTTTGTTGTTGACTGATTTTCCTCCCACTCTTTGTGATGGTGGTGGTCTAATCCTAAAAAAGAGGGGGTGGTAGAAGAGGTGGTAGTTGAAGAGGTGGAATGAGGTATTTCCAAATCTTGTAGTGCTGCAATATTGGATGCATTAATTTTATTATCTCTTCTCTCACCCTTTCCTTCGTAATTTTCACTTCTTTTAGTTTCTTTTGGATTCTCGGCATTCCCATTTCCTATTTGTTTCTGTGGTCTTCTCATTCCTATTGGTGTTCCATAATCTTGGTCATATCTTCTGTCATAAGGTCTCTCTTCACCAGGATTCCGCCTGTGTTGTACCTCTCTCTTGTCATGAGGGTGTCGTCCCTCCATGTTCTCTTGATTTCTCCAATCCCTCTTAGGGTAATTGTGATCTTTCCAAGTTCCTTGCTCATATCTTTCTCCTTGATGTTGTTCGTGTTGTCTTATTCTTTCTCCATATACACCTATTTTTTGATGATCCCTTCTTCCCCTCCTCCGTTCGTATTGTCTGTCTTCCCATCCTTGATCCTCATAAGGTACTTCATAGTGGTTATTATGGGGTCTATTATAATTATATGTCCCCCCATATCTTTGGTATGATCCCCCATATGTATTTGTGTATGATCTGTTTGAATTGTATGGTCTCCCATATTGGTGTCCCTTATATCCATTATGGTTATTCATGGGATTTCTATTTCTCGCATAGTAAGGTCGATTGTAATATTCATCTTGAGACCTATCCCGTCTGGATGGTCCCTCTATTTGTGTGTTCCCCCTATAATTCTCATGTTTGTTTCTGTTCTCATAGTAAGTGTTATTTGGGTTAGTTTCCAAATGTTTTGAATGTGTGTTATTTCTCCCAGTTTTAACTTTTTTATATGATACCTCTGTCCATGTATTGGGATCACTAGTACCATTATCCGTGTGTGTATTTTCCTCTAAATCCTCCCCAACAGCTAAACCAATCTGTTCTTCATCTTTTTTCTTCTTCTCTATCTCTCTTATGAGTTTCTTGGTTTTCTTTTTTATAATCTCCTCTTTAATTTTGCTAACTTTCTTAACCAATGTTTCTTTTTTGTCTGCAAAGTCCTCACTTTCTGGCCCAGAATTTTCTAAGTTAACAATGATAACTTCATTTTCCTTAATTTCAAGATCTATGTTAGTTAATAGTGTTTCTCTATATTCAATAATCAGTTGTATTAGTTTTCTCGAGGTTTCAATTAGCACATCTTTCCATTTTTCTGCTATAATGTCTGACAGTGGAAATGCACAATCCTTATGTACCAATAACCCCTTCGGGATTACTTCTAGTTCCAGACATTTTTTGAGGAATGGAATTTCTCCTTTATATTTAACTTCAGAGATTAGTAATTTTTCAAGTTCTTTGAATATTAGCTGTACATCTATAGTGTCTTCTTCTTCCCTTATTGGGTTCTCTCCCCTTTCATTGTTAGTAATACTGATGTCGATAGACTGTCTAATAACATGGAATAAATCCATCTTTATAAATATATTGCTGACAGCGGCTGCTTGATGCAAACTAGGACAAAAACAGGAATTTTTAAATCAATTCACCAAGCGCCTGCTGAAAGACGACCCTTAGCTCAGATGGGTTGACCCCTAGTGGTCAACAGGAATCTGTCAAGTTTTAAAGATATATCAGAGCGCCAACTGTAGAAGGCAGGGTCCACAATAAACTATAACCAAATTTCAGGTTGGCTTCAAAAAGTGTTTATTACAACACAAACAGAATAACAATGATTGATTACTTAAACTTCAATGTCTGTGTGTCTTACAATACAGTTAAAACAATTACATTAAACCCAATATTGTTGTTACAAAATTGGATGCTAAACTTAGCAATATAATATTATAAAATCACAATCCTTTGGGTTTTCAGGATGTTAAAACAAATAAAATTAAATAAGATTAAAAAAGATATTACAATTTCCCTCATGGATCCATGTTAACAGTCTTAAGTTTATATTAACCATACACTTGAACAGTAATAAAATCAATATAAGGCTTGTTTCAGGTGGTTTGAGCTTAACCCTCTTGAAAAACTCTTGGATGAGGTAACCTTTTCAGGTCAGATTGGATTTATTGGACAATATACAGGCTTACATTGGCTGCCATCAATCGTTGGCAATCAAGGTTAGCTCAAAGGAATCCCCTTGGTGAGGGATCCTACACAAAATTAAAATGTCTGCTTACAGCCTATTGAAAATACTGCTTACAACCTATTACAAATAAATATATAAAAAACTTTGTCTAATGTGCCCTAAAACGTGATAAATAAGCTTCCTACTAAAACGTGATACAGAAACTGTTTTCCAAAAGTTGAGTAAAAACTATATATTAGGTGAAAAAAGAGTTGGTGAAAAAATAATCACAGTGGAAAACACTTGCAGCAAATTACTTGTAGTGAAAAAACAATTGCAGTAAAATCTGATGGTTGATCTTTGCTTAGTGCTCAAAAAGAGTTGGTGAAAAAATAATCACAGTAAAAAACACTTACAGCAAATTACTTATAGTGAAAAAACAATTGCAGTAAAATCTGATGATTGATCTTCGCTTAGTGCTCAATCCCAATAAAAACAATAACAGTGAGTGCCAATCATAGCACAATAAACTGGTGATAATACTTTGCTTAATGTTCAATCGAAAAGTGAAAATGTTACCAATGAATGATAAATTCCTTAAAATGTCAGATGTACAGAACTAGTGAGTGAAAATATGAATGTTTATCAATTATATGTCCCAACAATTGGTATGTTTAATCCTCCTCACGATCCTATGTGTGCACGATATTCGGTAAGCCCTGGGTCCCCTTGCTCACAAGCGCTCGGTCCCTCAGCCCTTTCAAGCGTTGGTACCCTCTGCTTGCTACCTCGCGGTCCCTCTGCCGAAAAAATTATATATAGTGTAGATTGCTACAAACAAGTATCAATATCAAAATCAAACTTACCAGCCAACGCGTTTCGGTCAAGTAATGACCTTTCTCAAGACTGGTTTTAGCGGTTGGACAGGGAGTTTAAATACCCTGTCAGAGTTTGGCTTTTTCGTCAGACCGGAAGTTGGCCTTTTCGTCAAACCGGAAATGCTTGTTTGAAACTTTCGTGTTAGATCTATTATTTTCAGTTTCATGAAATCATTTGATCCCAACCTTAGGGGCTTAAGCGGTCCTACTACTCTTTGAGTTAGGGATAATGTATTAAAAATCCTTATTCTGGTGCCTTTTTCTTAGTACGATTTTTATCCATTCTGATTGGTGGGTCTGATTACTCATAACTTTTATATAATTGGCTGCCATTGGAGGTGTGTGACAAATACCTTTTCTTATTGGATATCTAGCGTTGTGTGTGTGCTTATACTTATGCAATAGGGGTAATAATCTTTATTCAAATGTCTTTTTCATAGTCCGATTTTTATCCGTTCTGATTGGTTATTATGATATAGTATTCTAAATATCCGAAATTGTCCTTTATTTTTAAGTCATTGGTATATTCAATAAATTTTGGGAAAGATACATATTCTTTTTCTTAGTACGATATTTTTCTTAGTACAATTTTTATCCATTTTGATAGATTAGTCTGATTACTCATAACTTTTATGTAACTGGCTGCCATGGGGGGTGTATGGCAAATACCTTTTCTTATTGGATATCTAGCTTTGTGTGTGTGCTTCTACTTATGCAATAGGGGTAATTTTCATGTAACTGGCTGCCATGGGAGATGCGTGGCAAATACCTTTTCTTATTGGATATCTAGCTTTGTGTGTGTGCTTATACTTATGCAATAGGGGTAATAGTCTTTATTCTGATGTCTTTTTCATAGTCCGATTTTTATCCGTTCTGATTGGTTATTATGATATAATATTCTAAATATCCGATAATGTCCTTTTAAGTCATTGGTATATTCAATAACTTTTGGGAAGGTTACATATTCTTTATTTCTATAAAGAAATAAGTCAGTTGACTTTTGTTTTCCTATATTCCATATAGTTTACAGCCATTAACCTTTCTGGATCATAATAGGTCAATATGTCGTTGTCAGCAATATATTATGTTTGCCAATTTTATTAAAAAAGTTTTTTTGAAAGATTTTAGAAGCCTTGATAAATTTAATACCTTTGTGAGCACTAAAGAGTTTATCCGGAAACTCACTCTAAAGAGATTCTTTCTTAAATCGCCGCTGGAAAGGATGAGTTATGGATTTAAAGAGTATGGGTCTACAGCACAAGAAGACTGTTATCAACATACGGACCTTAAACCAAAGTCCACATTTTATCCCTTAACTCACAAAGGAACCGCATTGGAGACCTTCGAGACAATAGTGTGCAGAGAGATACGGGACATTCACCTTAAAAAGCTGAATTTGAAGAATAAGAACTTATCCATGAAACAATTTCAAACTATTAAGAAACTGGAACAAAACCACAACCTAACTATAAAATCCGCCGATAAGGGCGGAGGAATTGTGGTGATGAATAGAAAAGACTACAATGATGAAACTGAGAGGATTCTGAGCGATGTGAATACATATCAAAAATTAGGAGAAAATCCAGTGGATATGTATAAAAAGGAGCTGTCAAGAATATTGAAGGAGGCTAAGGAAGATAACATCTTAAATGATAGGGAATACAATTATATCAATGTACAGTATCCCAAGACTCCAATTATATATCACCTCCCAAAGATTCATAAGAATCTCAACAAGCCACCTGGGAGACCGATAATATCCGGGATAGGTTCGCTAAGCAGCAATCTGTCTGAATATGTCGACAGACATCTGCAAAAACATGTTAAAGAACGCCCCTCCTATCTAAGGGATTCGACCCAGATAATTAATCTCCTGGAAGATATAATATGGGATAAAGACTACATTTTGGTGACTTGTGATGTGACCGCGCTGTACACCAGCATACCCCACGAGGAGGGTTTGAAAGCGGTGAGATTCTACTTGGAGAAGGATACGGAGATTCCATCAAAACAATGTGACTTTATCCTTGACAGCATCCACTATATATTACATCATAACTACTTTTGTAATAATGGAAAATTTTATCGACAGATATGTGGTACAGCGATGGGGACTAGGTTCGCGCCTAGCTATGCCAATTTGTATATGGCCAAATGGGAGGAGATCTTCTGGGAATCATGCCCAGCAGGCGCGGACCTAGTCCTCTATCGCCGATATATTGATGACATCATAATGATCTGGAAAGGGTCACAAGAAGATCTAGAACACACTATAAGTGTCATGAATAGGAATGAAGCCAACTTGCACTTCACGTATGAATGGAGTCAAAAGTCACTGACATATCTTGATTTGAATATAGAGGTAAAAGAGGGGATAATCGAAACATCAACTTTCTTCAAAAAGGTGGACAGCAATAACTATGTCCACCAAACAAGCTGTCACCATACTAATTGGAAGAGGAATATCCCTAAGGGACAGCTTCTCAGAATGAGAAAGAATTGTTCTAACCACTCAAAGTGGGAAGAACAAGCGCAAATCATTAAGGCAAAGTTTTTAGACAGAGGTTACAATGAGAAAACATTGGACCAGAAAATAGAAGAAATAGGAAAAATAGACAGAAGAAACTTAACCAAATATAAAGAGAGGACAAAAAAGACTGACGAAGAGGTCATAAATGTACCTCTAATTACGGAATATAGTCAAAACAGTCGGATAATCGAAAATATCTTCAGAAAGCATTGGAATATCCTAAAAGACGATGATATTCTTGGTGAAAAACTACCACAGAAACCAAGCTTTGTATATAGGAGGGCCAATAACTTGAAGAATACACTGGCACCCAGTATACAAAAGAAGAAAGGACCTGAAATAAAAGATCCATTTGTGAAACCAGTGAGAGGTTTTTTCCCATGCCATACATGCAAAGCATGTAAGAGTGGTATAAAAACAACCGAATTCCAATCAAATAGTAGTATGAAGAAATATAAAATTAAAGATCTGATCCGCTGTCATGACCGAAACATCATCTATTTACTCCAATGTCCCTGTGGCCTCCAATATATTGGACAAACATCAAGGCCACTTAGGGACCGAATAAGGGAGCATATCCTCTGTATCGAAAAACTTAACAAAGAAACACCCCTCTACAAACATTTTTCCGAAAAACATCAGGGGGACATAAAAACCCTGAAATACATGGGGATACAAAAGGTCCCTATAAATTGGAGAGGAGGAAACCATGAAAAAAAGCTATTGGTCGAAGAATCAAAATGGATCTTCCATATGGATTGTTTGTTCCCAAGAGGGTTGAACAACAAAGAAGACCTGTCCCACCTCCTAAATTTGAATTAAAGATTGGAACAGCCACATTTGAAAATTATGGACATATTTGAACACCTTGGATAAATTCATTTAAAGAAAGAAGAAAAAAAACCTTACCTCAGAGACTATATCCAGTGACCCGAAAACTTTACCTCAGAGACTATATCCAGTGACCAATCCCGAACAATATTTATCTATATGATATTAAGAAATATTAGAAAAATTATTAGAAGAAATACCACGTCCCTAACAACACTCAGGTTGATCCAATATGAAAAAGTACCACCTAAATAATAAACACTCTCATAGACAAACATCTCACACTATTGGAAAGAATACTCCACAACACCCAATGTCACTAAATAGACTATTAGATAATCTCTTTTAGCACCCAAACTCTGTAAGCATATAAAATTAGATAATCTCTCTTAGCACTCAAACTCTGTAAGCACAAAAAATTGGGGAAGAATCTTCTCCACTTTTTCTGCCAGATTAAAATTAAAAATCCAAAGATTAAGCTCAATAAGATAAGCTAAAAAGAAAAATGTTAATCTTTAAGCTACCAAAAACCATTCAAAAAAGTTATAAAAGAAATAAAATAAATACATTTATTATGACACCCAAATTCATTATGACACCTAGATGAGTAGCAAAATATCATTCACACTACAGAGAAACTCTTTAGATGTAAATTGGAAATACATAAAAAAGTGATTTGCAAGGAAGGCCATATCCAAGATATTTTAAGAATAACATAAGGGATTTCCAAATGAAAGCAAAAAAGGTTAAAGAAACCATTTTTCCATTTCATCTGATTTTTATAAATGTAGATATATGGACCACATAAAGTCCATTTAAAACATGGAAATGCATCACCATATATGAACCTAATGTTCATATATGATAATAGATAAACCTGTTAGAGCAAGTGTTCACCGGAGGAATCCTATTAAAAACCTCCCTTCCACTAGTTTGGAACACAAAAAATAAAATAAAAAACAATACGATATTATCAGGGAGCTAACAGCATTAATAGTGTATTATAGGAATATCCTCTCTATTACATAAATCTCATATATAACACACTGACAGATGAAAAAATGAACTTATAGTGTCTCCTTATTGAAAAACCCAACAAGCCCTCAGCAATTAATAAACATATAGAGATCAAGCTCTAAAATCTTTCAAAAAAACTTTTTAAAAAAAAAATTGGCAAACATAATATATTGCTGACAACGACATATTGACCTATTATGATCCAGAAAGGTTAATGGCTGTAAACTATATGGAATATAGGAAAACAAAAGTCAACTGACTTATTTCTTTATAGAAATAAAGAATATGTAACCTTCCCAAAAGTTATTGAATATACCAATGACTTAAAAGGACATTATCGGATATTTAGAATATTATATCATAATAACCAATCAGAACGGATAAAAATCGGACTATGAAAAAGACATCAGAATAAAGACTATTACCCCTATTGCATAAGTATAAGCACACACACAAAGCTAGATATCCAATAAGAAAAGGTATTTGCCACGCATCTCCCATGGCAGCCAGTTACATGAAAATTACCCCTATTGCATAAGTAGAAGCACACACACAAAGCTAGATATCCAATAAGAAAAGGTATTTGCCATACACCCCCCATGGCAGCCAGTTACATAAAAGTTATGAGTAATCAGACTAATCAATCAAAATGGATAAAAATTGTACTAAGAAAAATATCGTACTAAGAAAAAGAATATGTATCTTTCCCAAAATTTATTGAATATACCAATGACTTAAAAATAAAGGACAATTTCGGATATTTAGAATACTATATCATAATAACCAATCAGAACGGATAAAAATCGGACTATGAAAAAGACATTTGAATAAAGATTATTACCCCTATTGCATAAGTATAAGCACACACACAACGCTAGATATCCAATAAGAAAAGGTATTTGTCACACACCTCCAATGGCAGCCAATTATATAAAAGTTATGAGTAATCAGACCCACCAATCAGAATGGATAAAAATCGTACTAAGAAAAAGGCACCAGAATAAGGATTTTTAATACATTATCCCTAACTCAAAGAGTAGTAGGACCGCTTAAGCCCCTAAGGTTGGGATCAAATGATTTCATGAAACTGAAAATAATAGATCTAACACGAAAGTTTCAAACAAGCATTTCCGGTTTGACGAAAAGGCCAACTTCCGGTCTGACGAAAAAGCCAAACTCTGACAGGGTATTTAAACTCCCTGTCCAACCGCTAAAACCAGTCTTGAGAAAGGTCATTACTTGACCGAAACGCGTTGGCTGGTAAGTTTGATTTTGATATTGATACTTGTTTGTAGCAATCTACACTATATATAATTTTTTCGGCAGAGGGACCGCGAGGTAGCAAGCAGAGGGTACCAACGCTTGAAAGGGCTGAGGGACCGAGCGCTTGTGAGCAAGGGGACCCAGGGCTTACCGAATATCGTGCACACATAGGATCGTGAGGAGGATTAAACATACCAATTGTTGGGACATATAATTGATAAACATTCATATTTTCACTCACTAGTTCTGTACATCTGACATTTTAAGGAATTTATCATTCATTGGTAACATTTTCACTTTTCGATTGAACATTAAGCAAAGTATTATCACCAGTTTATTGTGCTATGATTGGCACTCACTGTTATTGTTTTTATTGGGATTGAGCACTAAGCGAAGATCAATCATCAGATTTTACTGCAATTGTTTTTTCACTATAAGTAATTTGCTGTAAGTGTTTTTTACTGTGATTATTTTTTCACCAACTCTTTTTGAGCACTAAGCAAAGATCAACCATCAGATTTTACTGCAATTGTTTTTTCACTACAAGTAATTTGCTGCAAGTGTTTTCCACTGTGATTATTTTTTCACCAACTCTTTTTTCACCTAATATATAGTTTTTACTCAACTTTTGGAAAACAGTTTGTGTATCACGTTTTAGTAGGAAGCTTATTTATCACGTTTTAGGGCACATTAGACAAAGTTTTTTATATATTTATTTGTAATAGGTTGTAAGCAGTATTTTCAATAGGCTGTAAGCAGACATTTTAATTTTGTGTAGGATCCCTCACCAAGGGGATTCCTTTGAGCTAACCTTGATTGCCAACGATTGATGGCAGCCAATGTAAGCCTGTATATTGTCCAATAAATCCAATCTGACCTGAAAAGGTTACCTCATCCAAGAGTTTTTCAAGAGGGTTAAGCTCAAACCACCTGAAACAAGCCTTATATTGATGTTATTACTGTTCAAGTGTATGGTTAATATAAACTTAAGACTGTTAACATGGATCCATGAGGGAAATTGTAATATCTTTTTTAATCTTATTTAATTTTATTTGTTTTAACATCCTGAAAACCCAAAGGATTGTGATTTTATAATATTATATTGCTAAGTTTAGCATCCAATTTTGTAACAACAATATTGGGTTTAATGTAATTGTTTTAACTGTATTGTAAGACACACAGACATTGAAGTTTAAGTAATCAATCATTGTTATTCTGTTTGTGTTGTAATAAACACTTTTTGAAGCCAACCTGAAATTTGGTTATAGTTTATTGTGGACCCTGCCTTCTACAGTTGGCGCTCTGATATATCTTTAAAACTTTACAGATTCCTGTTGACCACTAGGGGTCAACCCATCTGAGCTAAGGGTCGTCTTTCAGCAGGCGCTTGGTGAATTGATTTAAAAATTCAGTATAATAACACCCAGCACTATGTAATGACACAGTAGTGACACTGGCTCATGGGTATAGCCAGACAAGGGCTGGTTATAGGGTCAGTGGTATCTGCATCAGTATAATAACACCAAGCACTATACAAAGACACAGTAGTGACACTGGCTCATGGGTATAGCCAGTGGAGGGCTGGTTATGGGGTCAGTGGTATCTGCATCAGTATAATAACACCCAGCTCTATACAAAGACAAAGTAGTGACACTGGCACATGGGTATAGCCAGAGAAGGACTGGTTATAGGATCAGTGGTATCTGCATCAGTATAATAACACCCAGCACTATATAATGACACAGTAGTGACACTGGCACATGGGTATAGAGGAGGGCTGGTTATAGGATCAGTGGTATCTGCATCAGTATAATAACACCCAGCACTATATAATGACACAGTAGTGACACTGGCACATGGGTATAGCCAGAGGAGGGCTGGTTATAGGATCAGCGGTATCTGCATCAGTATAATAACACTCAGCACTATATAATGACACAGTAGTGACACTGGCTCATGGGTATAGCCAGAGGAGGGCTGGTTATAGGATCAGTGGTTTCTGCATCAGTATAATAACACCCAGCACTATATAATGACACAGTAGTGACACTGGCACATGGGTATAGCCAGAGGAGGGCTGGTTATAGGATCAGTGGTATCTGCATCAGTATAATAACACCCAGCACTATCGAATGACACAGTAGTGACACTGGCTCATGGGTATAGCCAGAGGAGGCTGGTTATAGCATCAGTGGTATCTGCATCAGTATAATAACACCCAGCACTATATAATGACACAGTAGTGACACTGGCACATGGGTATAGCCAGAGGAGGGCTGGTTATAGGATCAGTGGTATCTGCATCAGTATAATAACACTCAGCACTATATAATGACACAGTAGTGACACTGGCTCATGAGTAAAGCCAGAGGAGGTCTGGTTATAGGATCAGTGGTATCTGCATCAGTATAATAACACCCAGCACTATATAATGACACAGTAGTGACACTGGCACATGGGTATAGCCAGAGGAGGGCTGCTTATAGGATCAGTGGTATCTGCATCAGTATAATAACACCCAGCACTATTGAATGACACAGTAGTGACACTGGCTCATGGGTATTGCCAGAGGAGGGCTGGTGATAGCATCAGTGGTATCTGCATCAGTATAATAACACCCAGCACTATATAATGACACAGTAGTGACACTGGCACATGGGTATAGAGGAGGGCTGGTTATAGGATCAGTGGTATCTGCATCAGTATAATAACACCAAGCACTATATAATGACACAGTAGTGACACTGGCACATGGGTATAGCCAGAGGAGGGCTGGTTATAGGATCAGTGGTATCTGCATCAGTATAATAACACCAAGCACTATATAATGACACAGTAGTGACACTGGCACATGGGTATAGCCAGAGGAGGGCTGGTTATAGGATCAGTGGTATCTGCATCAGTATAATAACACTGAGCGCTATATAATGACACAGTAGTGACACTGGCACATGGGTATAGCTAGAGGAGGGCTGGTTATAGAATCAGTGGTATCTGCATCAGTATAATAACACCCAGCACTATACAAAGACACAGTAGTGACACTGGCTCATGGGTATAGCCAGAGGAGGTCTGGTTATAGGGTCAGTGGTATCTGCATCAGTATAATAACACCCAGCACTATATAATGACACAGTAGTGACACTGGCACATGGGTGTAGCCAGAGGAGGGCTGGTTATAGGGTCAGTGGTAGCTACATCAGTATAATAACACCCAGCACTATATAATGACACAGTAGTGACATTGGCACATGAGTATAGCCAGAGGAGGGCTGGTTATAGGATCAGTGGTATCCTCATCAGTATAATAACACTGAGCGCTATATAATGACACAGTAGTGACACTGGCACATGGGTATAGCTAGAGTAGGGCTGGTTATAGGATCAGTGGTATCTGCATCCGTATAATAACACCAAGCACTATATAATGACACAGTAGTGACACTGGCTCATGGGTATAGACAGACAAGGGCTGGTCATAGGATCAGTGGTATCTGCATCAGTATGATAACACCCAGCACTATATAATGACACAGTAGTGACACTGGCTCATGGTTATAGCCAGAGGAGGACTGGTTATAGGGTCAGTGGTATCTGCATCAGTATAATAACATCCAGCACTATATAATGACACAGTAGTGACACTGGCACATGGGTATAGCCAGAGGAGGGCTGGTTGTAGGATCAGTGGTATCTGCATCAGTATAATAACACTGAGCGCTATATAATGACACAGTAGTGACACTGGCACATGGGTATAGCTAGAGGAGGGCTGGTTATAGGATCAGTGGTATCTGCATCAGTATAATAACACCCAGCACTATACAAAGACACAGTAGTGATACTGGCACATGAGTATAGCCAGAGGAGGGCTGGTTATAGGATCAGTGGTATCTGCATCAGTATAATAACACTGAGCGCTATATAATGACACAGTAGTGACACTGGCACATGGGTATAGCTAGAGGAGGGCTGGTTATAGGATCAGTGTTATCTGCATCAGTATAATAACACCCAGCACTATACAAATACACAGTAGTGACACTGGCTCATGGTTATAGCCAGAGGAGGACTGGTTATAGGGTCAGTGATATCTGCATCAGTATAATAACATTCAGCAATATACAAAGACACAGTAGTGACACTGGCTCATGGGTATAGCCAGAGGAGGACTGGTTATAGGATCAGTGGAATCTGCATCAGTATAATAACACCCAGCACTATATAATGACACAGTAGTGACACTGGCACATGGGTATAGCCAGAGGAGGGCTGGTTATAGAATCAGTGGTATCTGCATCAGTATAATAACACCCAGCACTATATAATGACACAGTAGTGACACTGGCACATGGGTATAGAGGAGGGCTGGTTATAGGATCAGTGGTATCTGCATCAGTATAATAACACCCAGCACTATATAATGACACAGTAGTGACACTGGCACATGGGTATAGCCAGAGGAGGGCTGGTTATAGGATCAGCGGTATCTGCATCAGTATAATAACACTCAGCACTATATAATGACACAGTAGTGACACTGGCTCATGGGTATAGCCAGAGGAGGGCTGGTTATAGGATCAGTGGTATCTGCATCAGTGTAATAACACCCAGCACTATATAATGACACAGTAGTGACACTGGCACATGGGTATAGCCAGAGGAGGGCTGGTTATAGGATCAGTGGTATCTGCATCAGTATAATAACACCCAGCACTATTGAATGACACAGTAGTGACACTGGCTCATGGGTATTGCCAGAGGAGGGCTGGTGATAGCATCAGTGGTATCTGCATCAGTATAATAACACCCAGCACTATATAATGACACAGTAGTGACACTGGCACATGGGTATAGAGGAGGGCTGGTTATAGGATCAGTGGTATCTGCATCAGTATAATAACACTCAGCACTATATAATGACACAGTAGTGACACTGGCTCATGTGTAAAGCCAGAGGAGGGCTGGTTATAGGATCAGTGGTATCTGCATCAGTATAATAACACCAAGCACTATATAATGACACAGTAGTGACACTGGCACATGGGTATAGCCAGAGGAGGGCTGGTTATAGGATCAGTGGTATCTGCATCAGTATAATAACACCAAGCACTATATAATGACACAGTAGTGACACTGGCACATGGGTATAGCCAGAGGAGGGCTGGTTATAGGATCAGTGGTATCTGCATCAGTATAATAACACTGAGCGCTATATAATGACACAGTAGTGACACTGGCTCATGGGTATAGCCAGAGGAGGTCTGGTTATAGGGTCAGTGGTATCTGCATCAGTATAATAACACCCAGCACTATATAATGACACAGTAGTGACACTGGCACATGGGTGTAGCCAGAGGAGGGCTGGTTATAGGGTCAGTGGTATCTACATCAGTATAATAACACCCAGCACTATATAATGACACAGTAGTGACATTGGCACATGAGTATAGCCAGAGGAGGGCTGGTTATAGGATCAGTGGTATCCTCATCAGTATAATAACACTGAGCGCTATATAATGACACAGTAGTGACACTGGCACATGGGTATAGCTAGAGTAGGGCTGGTTATAGGATCAGTGGTATCTGCATCCGTATAATAACACCAAGCACTATATAATGACACAGTAGTGACACTGGCTTATGGGTATAGACAGACAAGGGCTGGTCATAGGATCAGTGGTATCTGCATCAGTATAATAACACCCTGCACTATATAATGACACAGTAGTGACACTGGCACATGGGTATAGCCAGAGGAGGACTGGTTATAGGGTCAGTGGTATCTGCATCAGTATAATAACATCCAGCACTATATAATGACACAGTAGTGACACTGGCACATGGGTATAGCCAGAGGAGGGCTGGTTATAGGATCAGTGGTATCTGCATCAGTATAATAACACTGAGCGCTATATAATGACACAGTAGTGACACTGGCACATGGGTATAGCTAGAGGAGGGCTGGTTATAGGATCAGTGGTATCTGCATCAGTATAATAACACCCAGCACTATACAAAGACACAGTAGTGATACTGGCACATGAGTATAGCCAGAGGAGGGCTGGTTATAGGATCAGTGGTATCTGCATCAGTATAATAACACTGAGCGCTATATAATGACACAGTAGTGACACTGGCACATGGGTATAGCTAGAGGAGGGCTGGTTATAGGATCAGTGGTATCTGCATCAGTATAATAACACCCAGCACTATACAAATACACAGTAGTGACACTGGCTCATGGTTATAGCCAGAGGAGGACTGGTTATAGGGTCAGTGATATCTGCATCAGTATAATAACATTCAGCAATATACAAAGACACAGTAGTGACACTGGCTCATGGGTATAGCCAGAGGAGGACTGGTTATAGGATCAGTGGAATCTGCATCAGTATAATAACACCCAGCACTATATAATGACACAGTAGTGACACTGGCACATGGGTATAGCCAGAGGAGGGCTGGTTATAGAATCAGTGGTATCTGCATCAGTATAATAACACCCAGCACTATATAATGACACAGTAGTGACACTGGCACATGGGTATAGCCAGAGGAGGGCTGGTTATAGAATCAGTGGTATCTGCATCAGTATAATAACACCCAGCACTATATAATGACACAGTAGTGACACTGGCACATGGGTATAGCCAGAGGAGGGCTGGTTATAGCATCAGTGTTATCTGCATCAGTATAATAACACCAAGCACTATAAAATAATGTTTCTCTTGTAAGGTGTATCCAGTCCACAGATCATCCATTACTTGTGGGATATTCTCCTTCCCAACAGGAAGCTGCAAGAGAATCACCCACAGCAGAGCTGTCTATATAGCTCCTCCTCTAACTGCCACTTCCAGTCATTCTCTTGCAGCTCTCGACAAGAAAGGAAGTAGCTAGAGAGATGTGGTGTTTTTATTTAATTTATCTTCAATCAAAAGTTTGTTATTTTCAAATGGTACCGGAGTTGTACTATTTTAGCCTCAGGCAGAAAGTAGAAGAAGAGTCTGCCTGTGGTTTTTGATGATCTTAGCAGGTTGTAACTAAGATCCATTGCTGTTCTCACACATAACTGAAGAGAGAGGTAACTTCAGCTGGGGGAATGGCGTGCAGGGTCTCCTGCTATGAGGTATGTGCAGTTTAAATTTTTCTAGAGAAATGAATATGCTAGAAAATGCTGTTAATACCAGATTTATTTAAGGTAAGCCTGATTACAGTGATTTAATAACGACTAGTATCATGCTTGCTGTAAAAGGTAATATTCTTATTACTTTCTCACATTACTGAAAAATAAAACGTTTGCTGGAAGTGTTTAAACGTTTTTTTATACATATTGGTGATAAAGAGCTGTGGCAGTTTGTTGTGACTGTTGAAAAACATTTATATCGTTTTTTTGATCCGGTTTTGAAACTAAGGGGTTAATCATCCATTTGCAAGTGGGTGCAATGCTCTGTTAGTCTATTATACACACTGTAAAAATTTCGTAAGATTTACTGCTTTTTATCGCTGTTTTTCAATGTCTGACAAAATTTGTTTCTCTTAAAGGCACAGTACCGTTTTTATTTTTTGCTTGTTTACATTTATCAAAGTGTTTTCCAAGCTTGCTGGTCTCATTGCTAGTCTGTTTAAACATGTCTGACATAGAGGAAACTCCTTGTTCATTATGTTTAGAAGCCATTGTGGAACCCCCTCTTAGAATGTGTACCAAATGTACTGATTTTACTTTGAGTTATAAAGATCATATTCTGTCTTTAAAAGATTTATCACCAGAGGAAACTGATAAGGGGGAAGTTATGCCGACTAACTTGCCCCACGTGTCAAAACCTTTGACTCCCGCTCAAGGGACTCCCGCTCAAGAGGTGCCAAGTACATCTAGCGCGCCCATGGCGTTTACTTTGCAAGACATGGCGGCAGTTATGGATCATATCCTTACAGCGGTATTGTCCAAACTACCAGGGTTACAAGGAAAGCGAGACAGCTCTGGGGCTAGAAAAAATACAGAGCACTCTGACGCTTTAGTAGCTATGTCTGATATCCCCTCACAATATGCAGAAGCTGAGGCAGGAGAGCTTCTTTCTGTGGGTGATTTTTCTGACTCAGGGAAGATGCTTCAACCTGATTCTGATATGTTAACATTTAAATTTAAGCTTGAACACCTCCGCGTGTTGCTCAGGGAGGTTTTAGCTACTCTGGATGACTGTGACACCATTATAGTACCAGAGAAATTGTGTAGATTGGATAAATACTATGCAGTGACTTTTTACACTGATGTTTTTCCAATACCTAAAAGGTTTTCAGAAATTATTACTAAGGAATGGGATAGACCAGGTGTACCATTCTCTCCCCCTCCTATTTTTAAGAAAATGTTTCCAATAGATGCCGCTACACGGGACTTATGGCAAACGGTCCCTAAGGTGGAGGGAGCAGTTTCTACCCTAGCTAAGCGTACAACTATCCCCATCGAGGACAGTTGTGCTTTCCTAGATCCAATGGATAAAAAGTTAGAGGGTTACCTTAAGAAAATGTTTATTCAACAAGGTTTTATTCTCCAGCCTCTTGCATGCATTGCCCCAGTCACTGCTGCTGCGGCCTTCTGGTTTGAGTCTCTGGAAGAGGCCTTACAGGTAGAAACTCCATTGGATGATATACTTGACAAGCTTAAAGCGCTTAAGCTAGCCAATTCATTTGTTTCTGACGCCGTTGTTCATTTAACTAAACTAACGGCTAAGAACTCAGGTTTTGCTATTCAGGCGCGTAGGGCTTAAAGCCCATAGCGCGTAGGGCGCTATGGCTTAAATCCTGGTCAGCTGACGTTACTTCAAAGTCTAAGCTTCTCAATATTCCCTTCAAGGGGCAGACCCTATTCGGGCCTGGACTGAAGGAGATCATTTCTGATATTACTGGAGGAAAAGGTCATGCCCTTCCTCAGGATAGGTCTAACAAATTAAGGACCAAACAAACTAATTTTCGTGCCTTTCGAAACTTTAAGACGAGCGCGGCATCATCTTCCTCTAACACAAAAAAAGAGGGAAATTTTGCCCAGTCCAAGCCGGTCTGGAGACCTAACCAGGCTTGGAACAAAGGTAAACAGGCCAAGAAGCCTGCTGCTGCCTCTAAGACAGCATGAAAGATTGGCCCCCGATCCGGTAACGGATCTAGTAGGGGGCAGACTTTCTCTCTTTGCCCAGGCTTGGGCAAGAGACGTCCAGGATCCCTGGGCGTTGGAAATTGTGTCCCAGGGATATCTTCTAGACTTCAAAACTTCTTCCCCAAAAGGAAGATTTCACCTTTCACAATTATCTGCAGACCAGATAAAGAGAGAGGCATTCTTACATTGTGTTCAAGACCTCCTAGTTATGGGAGTGATCCACCCAGTTCCAAAGGTGGAACAGGGGCAAGGATTCTATTCAAATCTATTGGTGGTGCCCAAGAAAGAGGGAACCTTCAGACCAATCTTAGATCTCAAGATCCTAAACAAATTTCTCAGGGTCCCATCTTTCAAGATGGAGACTATTCGAACCATCCTACCTATGATCGAGGAGGGTCAATACATGACTACCGTGGACTTAAGGGATGCTTATCTTCACATTCCGATACACAAAGATCATCATCGGTTTCTCAGGTTTGCCTTTCTAGACAGGCATTACCAGTTTGTGGCTCTTCCCTTTGGGTTAGCTACGGCACCAAGAATCTTTACAAAGGTTCTGGGGTCACTTCTGGCGGTCCTAAGGCCGCGGGGCATAGCAGTAGCCCCTTACTTAGACAACATTCTGATACAGGCGTTGAATTTCCAAATTGCCAAGTCCCATACGGACATTGTTCTGGCATTCCTGAGGTCTCATGGGTGGAAAGTGAACGAAAAGAAGAGTTCTCTATCCCCTCTCACAAGAGTTTCCTTCCTGGGAACTCTGATAGATTCTGTAGAAATGAGGATTTACCTGACAGAGGCCAGGTTGTCAAAACTTCTAAATTCCTGCCGTGTTCTTTATTCTACTTCTCGCCCTTCGGTGGCTCAGTGCATGGAAGTAATCGGCTTAATGGTAGCGGCAATGGACATAGTGCCGTTTGCCCGCCTACATCTCAGACCGCTGCAACTCTGCATGCTCAGTCAGTGGAATGGGGATTACACAGATTTGTTCCCTCTACTAAATCTGGATCAACAGACCAGGGATTCTCTTCTCTGGTGGCTATCTCGAGTCCATATGTCCAAGGGTATGACCTTCCGCAGGCCAGATTGGACAATAGTAACAACAGATGCCAGCCTTCTGGGCTGGGGGGCAGTCTGGAACTCTCTGAAGGCTCAGGGGTCATGGACTCAGGAGGAGGCTCTCCTTCCGATAAACATTCTGGAATTAAGAGCGATATTCAATGCTCTTCAGCCTTGGCCTCAGCTAGAGGCAGTGAGGTTCATCAGATTTCAGTCGGACAACATCACGACTGTAGCTTACATCAACCATCAAGGGGGAACAAGGAGTTCCCTAGCGATGTTGGAGGTTTCAAAGATAATTTGCTGGGCAGAGATTCACTCTTGCCACCTATCAGCTATCCATATCCCAGGAGTAGAGAACTGGGAGGCGGATTTTCTAAGTCGACAGACTTTTCATCCGGGGGAGTGGGAGCCCTAGCAGCGCCTTGGTCCTTCAACCTGGCTTATGTGTTTCCACCGTTTCCTCTGCTCCCTCGTCGGATTGCCAAGGTAAAGCAGGAGAGAGCATCAGTGATTTTGATAGCACCTGCGTGGCCACGCAGGACTTGGTATGCAGATCTGGTGGACATGTCATCCTTTCCACCATGGACTCTGCCTCTGAGG
This sequence comes from Bombina bombina, assembly GCF_027579735.1. NCBI lineage: Eukaryota > Metazoa > Chordata > Amphibia > Anura > Bombinatoridae > Bombina > Bombina bombina. The sequence goes on along the minus strand of NC_069501.1, from coordinate 1,255,709,075 downwards.
CAGGACCTTCTACTTCAGGGTCCTTTCAACCATCCAAATCTAATTTCTCTGCGGCTGACTGCTTGGAGATTGAACGCTTGATTTTATCAAAGCGTGGTTTCTCTGAGTCGGTCATTGATACCTTAATACAGGCGCGAAAGCCTGTCACCAGGAAAATCTATCATAAGATATGGTGTAAATATCTTCATTGGTGTGAATCCAAGGGTTACTCATGGAGTAAGGTCAGGATTCCTAGGATATTATCTTTTCTCCAAGATGGATTGGAGAAGGGTTTGTCAGCAAGTTCCTTAAAGGGACAGATTTCTGCTCTGTCTATTCTTTTGCACAAACGTCTGGCTGAGGTTCCAGACGTGCAGGCGTTTTGTCAGGCTTTAGTCAGAATTAAGCCTGTGTTTAAACCTGTTGCTCCGCCTTGGAGTTTAAATTTAGTTCTTAAGGTTCCTCAAGGGGTTCCGTTTGAACCTTTGCATTCCACAGATATTAAGCTCTTATCTTGGAAAGTTTTGTTTTTAGTAGCTATCTCCTCGGCTCAAAGAGTTTCGGAGTTATCTGCTTTACAATGTGATTCTCCTTATCTCATTTTTCATTCCGATAAGGTAGTGTTACGTACCAAACCTGGTTTTCTACCTAAGGTGGTATCTAATAAAAATATCAATCAGGAGATTGTTGTACCGTCACTGTGTCCTAATCCTTCTTCAAAGAAGGAACGTCTTTTACACAATCTTGACGTGGTTCGTGCTT